>NW_027179725.1:0-17500 GCF_036669935.1 Montipora foliosa | reverse complement strand
CCGTTTTCAAGGTGAAATAAGCGCTCTTATACTCTAATCACCCTGAAACGATTATAAAATATATTTTGTAACTAATCTTTAATAAACATAAACACAGCATCAGGGGCGGGCATCTCGTTTATTGACACAGCGATCGTTTTCAACATACCATAGAGAAAATTACATAAGTGAATAAGCAAATAAAGTCAAAGTTGAAAGAGATGCCTTCGAGTGGCTCTTGCATAACTTACAAAATCTTAAGTAACCTAGAAAACCCCTAGGGGTTCAACATACGTTTACCTGCGAGCATGCCTAAAGTACTTCTACAATTAACACGAATCTGAACATACTCCATTGTCATTAGCGAAGTGTTACAAAATATATTTATGCTTACGCTTGTGCTTGCGTCGCTAGTGAAAACCAGGCTTTACATGAATTATGAATGACTTTTTGAAGGCTACAGAAGGTTGAACTGGTACCGGTTCCCATTTTGATTTATCGAGTCTTAAAAGAGTTTCAACAATTTCGAGGGAATTTTCTATTTAATAGATGAACTAGAAGTCCACATACGATGGGCAATGTTATGGCTCCATCAGTGTAAAAAGACTGACAATTATAATTAAATATATCGCCCAAAATTGTGGCTTGTGAACGTGAAGACCAAAGTAGAAAAATACAGCAAGAGGTGAAGTCCGTGAAAAAAAGCTTTCACATATATAGTGGGCTGACATCAATATCGAACCTGAACGGTTGTTTTATCAACAGAGAAAAAGACAATGATCTTCGATCCACGAAGACGAATAATAGTGACTCACCTCAAAGTACCTTTCCCTGTTTTTGTATAAGATAAAATCGCCTTTCCCATAAAAGTGAAATTGCCTGGAAATCAGAAGAAAAAGAGGAACAAAACCTCTGAAAATGTTGAAAGACTACGAATGTTGTCCTATCTTTCACTCTTGTAATTGAACCTCTATTCCAAAGCAATTAAAAACCCCTGTAGTTCTCCAGCTTTGCGTTAAATCCTATAAAGTACCTTGAGCTTATGTCACTGTTGATGTTCCCTCCCTTGCTCCAGGTTGATCGACTTTTTAACTCCCTTGTATTTTATTGTAACTTCTGTCTGTATGCATTCTTTCTAGGTGACAGGCTGGTAGAAGCCCAAAACTCTTTGACCACTTTCGATATATTAAAATTGAACTTAAACCATAAACATGATTTCTAGGCTCCGGGAATAAAAGAAGGATTCGTCTGAGTTTTGTTCGCGGAGGTGGCAGGGAGGGAGGGGGGGGGGGGGGGAGAGCGTGAAAGGAAGAGACATGCCACGGTTGCTGTTAACCGAAGGATTCTAACGCGAATTGGGCCGAAATGAAATGCAGAGCTCTTATTTATACTCGCGCTGCAAGGGACTGGTGCGAATAGCATACTATTTGCGACAGTCCCTTTCACGCTCGCTAATAGGAGACGGAGATATGTTCCCGCACTAAGGAGCCCAACGTTAAATAAGGCCTTAAGACCCTACCAGTCAAAACTCGAACTGAGGCGAAACGCCGGTGGGAACGGCGACAGTGAAATGGAGGAGGCTGTTCAAGTCAGTGTAAGAGTCTGCCAGGGCTTGGGCAGAAGAGTCGTGACGAGATAATAACTCTGAAGGACCTCCGGGACATAAAACCTGTGCAACTTTTAAATGGTGAGAAGCTTTGGGAGAGAGGCGCCAAACAACATGCTCCATAATGTCTGCAAGCTGACTACCCAAAAGGGCTAAAGTGATGGCCAAGCCGGCTCTAAGGCTGTACAAAGTTTCCCCAGGACCGGAGGGCGTGAATAAAAATATCTACAGGCTGCCAGCCCTCGAGTGGGAAAACGGCAAAACAAAACACAAAGGATAATCGCAGAAGTGAAAAAAGACGCAAGAACCCACCCAAGGGATGGCACCCTGAGCGTCGGAAATCCGACTAGGGTATTAGACACCCTTTCAGGCTACCATTGGAAAGGAAAAAGAGACTACTTGAGAGAGGACGCACAAAAAAAAAAAAAAAGCGAAAGGGAGACACCGACATAAAATGGTTATAAACAAATAAAATATGTAAAAAAGAGAAAACAGTGCGAGAAGGTGCCGCAAAACGCGGAGGGAACACAAAGACACAACAATTTTTAGAACACCAAAATAAAAGAAAACGAGGGGAGACAAGGGCAAAGCACATGAAGACCAGGAAGTAACAAAAAACTAAGGCTTGCAAAACTAAAACTCGAAAAAGGGGACCCGAACTGAACTCCACAAACGTGAGTTCGGGAGACGAGACAAGCAGGAAGAAAACACTGCGGGAAAAAAAACAAAACAAAACAAAAACAATGAACTAAATAGGCGTCAGGGAAATAGCACTGGCCAAAGGCCAAAAATATGCGCGGCAAAGTAGGAAAACATAAAACTTTTGAAAACAATAAGGCCAAATAAGCACGCAGAAGCTAAAAAAATGGGGGGTGGGGGAGAGGAAAGTACTACACAAAACCAATGTTTGCGAGGCGAAGGAAGAACGTATTAAACAAACCAATAAAGTACGCGAGGTAACGGGAAGACAGCGAGTAAAGGACTAAACAAAAACCCGTTGAGAGGCAAAATATTCGAAAACACAAGATAGCGGAAAGGAAAGAAACAAAGAAATCATACAAGTAACAGGGAAGGGAGGAAATGCACCGCGCAAACCCGACGCTTGCAAGGCGAAATACGCGAAACATAAAATTACCATAAGGTACAGATATCGGATAAGCGAACAAAATCCCGGTGTTTGCGAGGAGAAGCACACTCACATAACAAATAAAAAGGTGTGTAAGGGAGAGCGGAGCCGAAGAGAGAAGCACTACACAAACCCGGTGTTTGCGAGGCGAAGCACATTCATATAACAAATAAAACGTGTGCAAGGGAGAGAGGAAACGAAGAGAGAAGCCCTACGCAAACCCGGTGTTTTCGAGGCGAAGCACACTCAAATAAATGCGGAGGGGTTGGCGCAGTGGTAAGATCTCTGCCTTCCAACCCTAAGGTCCCGGGTTCCATTCCCGGTTCTGCCGAGAGTGGAATATTTGGCGACCTTCTTTCCCGCTAAAGTTCACTCAGCTTTCCATCCTTCCGAGGTCGGTAAAATGAGTACCAGCATGCATGGACTGCTTAGAAGCGGCTGCAATTTGCGCCTGTATATGCTTCCAGTTCGCTGGGGGTAAATTGATCATTGTAAAGCGCCTTTGAGACGTTTGAGATAAAGGCGCTATATAAATGCACCACTTTACTTTACTTTTTTTTATAACAAATAAATACAATACAATACATACTGAACTGACCGCTCCCCATAGGCGCTTTTCAGGGCCAATAAATCAACGAAACAACAGAACACAACAACTACAACTGTTAAGAGCCCCAACTGGCCGGAGGTAAACCAGTTGGCTATTTACAAGTGCAGCTGGGAAGTTGAACCAGGAACTACCAGGATCAAATTCAACGAGTGGTCAGAGCGAGTCTTGAACCCGGGTTCTCCGGATCTCAAGGCAAGCGCCCTAACCACTGGGCCACACTGCCTCCTGCGTGTGCAAGGGAGAAGGGAGCCAAAAAGAAAGCACTACAGAAAGCCGGTGTTTTCGAGGCGAAGCACACCGACATGATAAATAAAAGGTGTGCAAAAGGGGACAAGAACCGAGCAGAACAGCCAAATCAGCCTGAGCGAAACATAGGCGTACAAAAGATAAAATAAAAGCGAGGGGACGAAAACTATCGAAAAAATGGTGCCAACAAGCAGCCACGTGGACGACAAAGGGGAGGGAAAGGCGAAAGGGAGAACACCAGCCAGGGAAAAACCAAGCAGTAAAACGAGCAAAAATTATACCGCAAAGGAGCTTGATTTTGCTGAGGATTCTCAACATTAGCTGCGGCAACCGGAGGCACGTGAACCAGAGCTTGAGCGGCTGGAACAGCAGCCTAAACTGGAGCTTGCGCGTCAGCCATAACACGGTAATGTTGCAAGAGGATTCTAACGCGAACTGGGCCGAAATGAAAGAGAGCTCTTATTTATACTCGCGCTGCAAGGGACTGGCGCGAATAGAACTTGATATAACACTAGTGAACTTAACTCCCCAATGCAACCGCAACCATTTTGTCCCAGGAAATCGATCCCTCGGCCGTGGACATTATCAGCCGTCATACGGGCCACATGAAGGAGTTTATTTAGTAAATATACTTACGGTCCAAAGTCAGGCGATCCAAGTGTCCGGTAATGTGGATCTCCCCATGATAAGCACTGCTCTATCTCTTTTTTTGCCCTTATATGTACCTGAAATACGTACAAAAGCAAGAGAGATACTACAGAAAGTTTGTTTGTGTTTTTGCTTTTTAACCTAAATGTGCTTACAAATTAAATAAGACACGCCTAAAATTATCATTTCATAGTTGTAGTTTTGTTGGGGTGCCTGTAGCCCGAATAAGCCCTAATGGTTTTTATATTGGCATCCTCGCCTTATGCACTTCTTTTATTAATTATTTAATGTCTCTTGTAGTTTAGTACATACTTATTTTGAAAATTTTAAATAACAAAAGTGGCAAAAATAAACTGAAACCGAAAATGAAAGGGAGGAAATATTTCAATTCTGATCAGAAAAGGGCAGACAAAGAAAGACCTCCGTAGGCATATAACATCGAGGTTAAAGCTGGAAAAAAATGATTTCTCCTCGGTTTCTCAATAAAGGATTGAAATATCGAAGTTGAAATCACGGAATCAAATCAAAATTTCCCTTTACATGATTGATAATATCATGTATGATATAAGTATAGGAAATCGTATGAACGCCAGTGCATTTCGTTGATTATGGGCACGAGCGATGTTTTGAAAGTTCTCCAAACTACACGGGCCATGAGCGAGTGACATTTGTGAACTTTCAAAACATCACGAGTGTCCATAAATCCCGAAATGCACGAGCAAGTTCATACCAATTTCTATTTGTTGTATACTCAACAAAATCAATTCATCGCTTTTTTACGTAGCAACTTCGGTATTGCACCCCACAGCCTCTTTCTTGCACTCTTACTTATTTCTGCATTTGTCACTGTCCAATAAGAAAAGCGATATTTTGCTTAGTATATAATAAGTGTTGTTACACTCTTCACTTTATCGGTGAAAATGAAAAAAAAAAAAGTCTGCAATGGCAAGTGGATCCGCAGCATGTTGAAAATGTCGCTGTGCATTGCCATTCATAAGATAATAGTCACAAAAACTGATGTCAGTTTTTTTGTCATTATCGAATGGAAAGAGAAACGGAAAACATTACCCAGATGGTCGGAAGATCAATATTACGGTTCCAGAATCGACTGTTTTGATGAAAGATAATTGGAATGATAGGCTTGAGACCCTCGGAGACTTGTTGCCCACAGAAGGCTTTCACAATTATTTCGACAGAATGAACTCCATTCTTAAGCTCAGTTTCGCAGCCTGTCAAAATTGTCACCTCCCGCGGTGTAGAGAAAGTTAGCTTTGGAAGACCACGAGTAGTTTGGCGGACAGGTATTGTTGGCGTTATGGTGATTGTATGAAGCTGAGTATCACAAATTTCCAAATCAAGTGTAGTAGGGTGTACCTGAAAGTGCAAAAACAACAACATAAGCTTTATTATAAGTAAAGGTTTCTTAACACAATTTGAATTAAATACTAATGGTAAAAAGACGTTTCGACCAAACGTCGGTTATTATCAAGCTAAAAGTGAAGATAATTTTTTTTTTTGCATAAATATAAATATAAAACAAAGAAGTGAAAGTATGTGAAGTACGAAAATGTAAAAAAAGGGGTGTTAAAAACATGCAAGAGTAACATAATTACAAACGATTAAAAAAAAAACTTTTTTGCACGAATTGAGTCTGACTATACATTGAGACTTGGTCTCAGTTCATTAATAAAAAAACATTTCATAAATGAAACAGTCAAACTTGTTTTGCACTTTTTTAAGATGGTAAAATTCTTGGTAAGATCATTGGGCACATAAGAATGTTTCACATAGAAATGTTTTTCAATAGAGGAAGATGCATTCTTGTGCTCGTCTACGCGTTGATGCAAATAGGCCTTATCGCGATTTTGACCGTCATTTTGACGGGTAGGCAAAGCGTAAAGAATTTGTAGTGTTTATATGAGGATCCGATGTCAAATGGATTTCGTTAAACGCTAATTCTAAAAAAATATGAATCGCGAAGCGAAGGTAAAGGGTAAAGGATTACACAGACCAATTTTTAGGGACTAGCCTTCGTTAAAAGCTGCGTGGTAGCGTTTTTGATTTTTCAATACATTTGTCTGTAATTGTTACTGGAAATTCGCGGGAAATAATTAGACAAATATATGGATTAAATTGAAAACGCTACCGGGCAACGTCTGTGACAGGTTAGTGCCTAAAATTTGGTCTGTATAATCTTTTACCTTGTATCTTCAGTTCTTAATTCATAAATTTTTCAGAACGAACGTTTAACGAAAATTATTTGACATCGGATCCCCATATAAACCCCACAAATTCTTTACGCTTTGCCTACCCGTCAAAATGGTGGTTAAAACCGTGAAGGCCTATGCCGCTGCGTGTAACCACCATAACCTGCGTCACACAGGTCACATTTAAAGTGATAGATTGTCGGTTGAAGTTGCAAACAAAACTATATCTCCCCAAAGATAATGAAATAAATGGAAATTTCCCCCTGTCCGCTTCCGGCTTTTTGTCGGGGTATTTTAAGTCAAACAGCGAATTTACCTTAAGCCCTGCAAAGAATGGCTGTGGGACTTGTTTGGGAGAAGACCACACGTTCTCAGGTGAAGTGGTAAATTTTGCTGATACTTTACAGGATATCTGTCGCAAAAAAAAAAAAAAACACAATCCTTTAATATGGACAATTAAGGAACGATCAAGGGGTTGGTATTACTGAGAAAGGTGTCTGCATCAGAGATTTCACGATTAAACAGTAACCCGATTCTAAGGCTCCCCAACACCGTCACGTGCAGTGGGCAATACCCACAGACACGTTATATTTTCCACGGCGCCAAGGCAAGTGTTAGCACATGTACATATTGTCGTGTTTTCTACACTCGAATATAAAAACCGACACGCCGTTCCCGGACGTTGATGGGCGAATATTTCGAAGCGGGTCGTTTCATAAACTCAAAATAATAAAGGAATACAATGTCTTACTACAATCAAACGAGAAATCATATGAGTTATCAATAAACAGGAAGTGTGAATATTCTATTGCTACAGATCACAAAAGAACATGTACGAACCTTAAGCCTAGTTTTCATGCGTCGCGAAAATCCCAGACGATCGGGGATTTCGCAGTTTCCTGACCGTCCCAGATTTAACCAACTAATGAAAACCATAAATGGTAGGCATCCTCATAATCCTCATGATGTTTTTGTCCTTTAAGTCCCAGATGTGTCATTGAAAGAAAGTTTGTGGCTGTTGTACCGTGTTTTGAATTCGTTTTCCGTCATGCCAATGTAGGATCTTCAGTTACCGGAAGTTGTTGTGACAGTAGCTTCGTAGATGATGTCGCTGGTTAGACACGCGCCGTCAAGAGGGCAAAGGTTTTTGTTTCTACAATTGCATTTCTTCTCACTGGAGGTCTCGTTGCACTCATTCAGGATCTTCTGATTGTGGCTTTTGATCCCGGGGGGGGTACTGCCATATATGGGCTATATAGGTATGTGCCGCTGTGAAGGGTATGGTTTTCAAGCAGTTTACTCTAGCATAGGGTATATAAATCAGAGCGTTTGGGTCTAGAATAGGGTATCATTTTTCACGAAACTGACCAGTCGCTTGAAGATTTTATCAAGACTAAGGAAACCAGAAATTCCCGCTCAAAAATATTAAAAAGTCGAGTCGGCAAAGTTTAAATTTGCGCAACTCAGCCTCAACAGTGTCGATAAATGGCTATCATGAGAAACTTCTGGATATTATTAACTCTCAAGTATCGGTATTTAGACGGAAATCGGTTGGAGTTTACTCTAGTATAGGGTAGCAAAATTCAGCTGAACTAGCTCTGGTATAGGCTAAGGGTTCCAGGGTCCCAGCGGCACATCCCCACCCAGAAATTCCTAAAGTACCCCCCCCGGGCTTTTGATTATGTTAGCCATGTTTGTAGTGCAGCTGTAGCTGACCTTGAGGTTGTTTCTATTGAATATTTTGAGGAGCTTGTGTGACTTTGGGAAATGCTTGTTTATCAGGCAGAGGAATGATTAAGCGATGTTCGTTCGAACATTCTGACTGTATGGTGGCTTAAACCATATGAAGTTTCTTGACCTGTTTCTGGATTTTGCTCTTCCTTGGTTTTGATTTTCAACATAATGGATTCGTTCATCTACAAAGCTACTGTCACAACTTCCGGTAACTCAAGATCCTACATTAGGGGTGGCGAATGGCAAAATCCGAGACTCGCCTAGGCGCCGAGATCCTAGTTAAAAATCCGAACCCGAGACTCCTTGGTAAAAAGTTTCGAGATTCAAAAAGGGTAAAAACAAACCATGCAAAAACGAGACTTCGAGACTTATCAAAAACGCTTTCGAGATTTCGAGATCCTGCAAAAATTTTCCGAGACCCACGTTTTTCGAGGAACCATTCGCCACCCCTTACATTGGCATAACGGAAAACGAATTCAAAACACGGTACAACAACCACAAACTTTCTTTCAATGAACGAAAACACTCACATGACACCGTGGTAAGATCTTTGCCTTCCAACCCTAAGGTCCCGGGTTCCATTCCCGGCTCTGCCGAGATTGGAATATTTGGCGACCTTCTTTCCCGCTAAAGTTCACTCAGCTTTCCATCCTTCCGAGGTCAGTAAAATGAGTACCAGCATGCACGGACTGCTTAGAAGCGGCTGCAATTTGCGCCTGTATATGCTTCCAGTCCGCTGGAGGTAAATTGATCATTGTAAAGCGCCCTTAAGACGTTAGTGATAAGGGCGCTATATAAATGCACCACTTTACTTTTTACTTTACTTTTCAAGCACATCTTAAGGACGAAAACATCGACTACACAATCAACTGGCGCATCATAAAAAGGGCAAAAGCATACAAAGGCAATCCTTCTCGCTGCAACCACGGTCTATCTGAAAAACTTTGCATCTTGACCGCAAAAAAACGCCTCTCTGTTAAACAAGAAATCTGAGCTGGTAACGAAATGCCGCCACGAAAACAAGTTCTTCATGGCAACCAATCACAAAAAGCGTCGCTACAACCGTTCCTAATAAGATAATAGTTTGACACTGCCTATTTTTTTTGATGTTTCGTGCAACACGTTTCGGCTGGTGCTTAATCAGTTGAAACTGATTCAAGAGGTTCCTAAATTTGAATAGTTATAAATGATATCTTCTCGTAGACAACACCCAGTCTGATGATCGCCTTGAGCGTGAAGCTCCAGTAATTAGTAATACTTCCCTTCGTGTGTGTGCATATACATATATATATATATATATATATATACATACAGTGGTGCAGTGGTTACGCGGGTTCGATTCCCACTCACGGCATATGTGTTTTTACTGGGTTTTTACTGGGTTGCCAAACCCAGTCGGAATCTCGGTTTCATTTCGTGGGTTTTTTAATTTTCCGTGGCGGTAAAAGTCTTGCCTGTCACTCCCCTGCTAAGTGGTGGCTTTGAGCATAGAGCCTTCTGCGCGTATTTTCTTAGGATCGAGAGGGTAGTGGGAAATGCGTAGATTTCTCTGGTGGACACAGTAGAACGATTAACTTAACCGACAATAGCGTCGAAAGTCATGTAACGCTAATGGCGTTTTAGTGGATCTTTGAACACAATATACCCTTAGGAAGCTCATGAATGGCAGGTCAATTGGATATACAGGCGGTGATGGACTTCGACAACAATCTATCGCCCGTCGAGACGAAATTGAAGTGAGCTGTATTTACCTGAAGTACATGGTAATTTGACACGATTGAGTTTCTTGCCTTCACGCACGCAATGAAATAGGAAGAGGTTCTCGCCTCTAAGAGCAAATATATTGTTTGTTTCAATAAATTTTTCGCTGGAAAAGGATTCTGTGGTATTTTCTGCCTTTGTGAATTATAATATCATGTTGTGTATTGAATTTCCGAGCTTATGGTTGAAATGTGATATGGGAGAAGTTTTTTAGTATTGCTCTGTAAGCAGGAAGGGTTCACAGGCCTGTTGGAAGCGTGCTTGAGTTTCAACAAAATGAGCCCCAAAATCCGTGAAAAATTGTGACGCAGATGAATAATAAAGTAGCTGCCATTTCCAAAATGATGAAATTACCCGGTGATAAATATAAAGTCGAACGCGTCTTGGAGAGTAAATTTTGACTTTGCATAAACAAGAGTTGTGCGATTGTGATCTTTGTTTTGACTTCGCTCATTTCATTGTCAAACTTTATAACACTTGACAGAAAAAAAAAATTACAAAAACCCGGTACCTTACCATCATTTGACACAGATGCTTCACTGTTTGGCGAGTAAACATGCCGCGGTAACTTAATCACGGCGCCCGCTGAATTCCGGCCATGTCACTTTCGATTTGGCGATTTATTTGAACGTAGCAAAAATCTCCCAAAATGTTTGTCGCCTATCGTAACTTTTTATATTCTATATTCACGGTTCAAAATTTATGTTGTTCTCATGTCGTAAATATGTTATTCTCGATCGACCGTCCTGGAGACTTCCTTCTGCTCTTTCTAAAAACTGTGTATCAATAGTTATTTACTTTTGCATCAATATTTGTTTTTGCATAAAGCAAGCTAACAAGATCTGTACCTTGCTGAGTTCGCATTTGTTAGCGTTAATAGTATTTTCGGTCCGATGCTTCTGTTTTATGAGGGGTATATTGTTTTGGTTTGCCATCCAAACACTAATCCCGCCGAACAGGGCTTGACTTCAGTGAACTTCGGCATTACAAAGCTGTCAGATGCTTAGCGGGCACCCTTAAACTTGTGGTGAAAAGAAGTTTATCAACATGTCAGCCCAGAAGCCAATGTTTCTCACTTCCCATTTATTTTCTTCAATCTTTCTGGGTTCAGTACTTTGCTAGTAACCACATGTCTTCTCAGACTATTTACCCAAGACTTCTACCATGGCACTACAATGATAGACAATACCAAAACAATATCGTGCACTGTTAGAGCTACATATTACGCAAGGACCGGCGGGTCTAAAACACAGGTCAAATACCACAGGTCACTCGTTGCAGATCATTGTTTTATGTTTTGGAAGGTAACTAAAACCCTCAATTTGGCTAACCCTTGTTCTAAGGTTGGTTTTTAGGCCTAGGGTTAGCCAAATTGAGGGTTTTGGGTTACTTTCAAGAAGGTAAAACAATGACCTGCAACGAGTGACCTGTGGAATGTGACCTGTGTTTTAGACCCGCCGCGCAAGGACGGATCTGTTTCGTCGTACGAACGTGTGAGGACCTGTGAGCCAAAGGGCCTCTTCTGGTATGACTTCTTAATGACCTTGAAAAAAATTGTTTAGAACGGTGCACGTACCACAGGCAACCCAGTGTACCCTCACGGAGGGTCTAGTTTCATTCAAAATAGATCAGTCAGTGTTTCGTACTGGCTCGTGACTACATCGTTGAATTTCCAGTTCTTCATTCTAAATATAATTTGGTATTTCTGGTAGCCTTTGAATCTCCTTCGGATGATCCGATGTAGTCCTGTTCCTGAATGATAAAACGCCGGGGAGCCCCGCGGCTAACAAGTCACATCTCTGATTGCTCTGTTTCCAGCAGGGTTGTCGTGATGGTGCAGTGGTTAGCACACCTGACATGTAAACCAGGGAACGCGGGTTTGATTCCCACTCACGGCATATGTGTTTTTTCATTCAAAATGGATCAGTCAGTGTTTCGCACTGGCTCGTGACTACATCGTTGGGTTTCCAGTTCTTCATATATATATATATGGAAGAAAAAGACAAATAAACTACAAGTTCATCCCTACAAGCCTGTTTCGTGGTCGCCCACTCATCAGGGACCACGAAATACTCATATATATATATGAGCCAAAGGTATATTTGGCTTAAATGAAACTCGAATCTTTATTCTCAGCTGGAATTAAATAACAATTATCTGTACTCTTCTGGACATAAAAAAATAGTTGATTTGTTTGTTTGTTTGTTTTGCTTTAAAATGCGAGCGAACAAGACAGGTGCTTTTATAATCGTTTGCCTAAACTGTTCTTCGAAGTGCCTATATACAGTAACAAGAAAATTTTGCCCTTATATGTTATAAACATATAATCGCAATGAGGTTTCGTTAAATTAAGGAGAAATATCACTAGTTTGTGTTTTCAGATGTTTGTTTAAAGCTCCTACAAGTAATTTTAAGGAGCGGATGTTAAAATGACGAGCGACTGGCTTAGATGCATCTTTTTAAATATAATGTGTTAACTTCTTTTATCGCAGAACATCACGCTGGTTAATTAGTAATTAGTATTGAATTGTACAAAGACCACGTGTTTTATACAATTCAGTGCAAAACAACAGATTGCAGACATTGCAATTTGCATGAAACACTGACCAGTTTGATACATTTTGCTTTCTCGAATTTGTCCGTTTTCCTTAAAACTGTCTGTAACCCATCTACTCTTCGCCGAAGATAACACAAAAAGACTACAAACGATTATCAGGTCCGTTTCGTATCGATGATTTTCCTAGTTAAATTTAAATAATGCTATATTTCTGACAGTTGTAGCCTGCGAAATTGGCAGAAATAGATATTTTGCCGGCACGGACCAGAGGACTGGGTCCGGTTGTCTGGTAGGGATTGTGGGTAATATGTCTTACAAATAGTGAACCGTTAGGAATTTGTACCAGTCTAAGTTCAGCTTTCTTCGCCTACTTTTTTTTTTTTTTTGTTAAGTCTCCCCTTAGCCTCCATGGGGTAGTGGCACTTGCATAGAGTTTGGAGAATACGTTTCCTCATTCCCGAAGGGTTTTGGGTTTTCGTATCCGGCAGGTGCCCAGTGGACTTTCCTTTAACAAGATTTTAGGAGGTCAGTACGATCAAGTATGTTAACGTATTGATATGCTGGAGCGGAGTTTGTATGCATATGGTAAGGAAAATAAACCGGCTTGTGGCGCTTGCTGTCCTACATGCCCATGTATCTACCCAGTTGTGTTGCGATTGAGCTAGTCGTGTACGTTGGGTGTGATTGGGTAATGGGGTCAAAATGTGCGAATTTGCCGCAGGTAATCAACCCGTGTCTTAGAAATAGAATTGACCGTAAATTAGCAAAAATTATGTGCTGCGGGAAGAAAGTCACGTGTGAAGAAGGACTTCGTCTGCGTTTTGATCGATCGTCGGGTCGCTTCGAAATTTTAGTTTGAGTATTGAGTATAACCATGCTTAAGGCCTCATGAAACTGTCAAGTGGAGTGGTAATTCCCATGGAAATTGTAAAGAGATCATTCACCAGGAAATGAATTAAATACACAAAGAATATTCATTACACTGTGTTTGTGCTTTGCGAATTTACCACTAGGAGAACCCATTGCGCACTTTTTCGGACAACATAAAGAGGACGATACGTCCCCTCTATCCCCGCAAGAAAGAGGTAAAGTCGGTTTCTTTCAAATTGATACCAGTCTGCGCAACATGCATAATTGCATAAAATGTCTTCCTTTCCAAGGTTTATCGCTTTTTTAATTAAACTGGAAAAACAAATCCCCCAATCAAATCTCTTTCATTGCGTTTTCTGCTAAACTACTTTTATTTTCTATAATAACATCTCATGGAGTTTTTCATTCTTACCGACTGACCGATAATGTAGTTTTCCCCAGGAAGCCGGGAAGCAAGGTTTTCTTTATCGGGGCAAGGGTTTTGATTCTCTTTCCCAGGTAAAAGACCTCCGCATATCGTCTCATTTTGTAGGGTTTTTCCTTCAGCGAACCACTCAATCGAGTAACTGACATTTTTCCATTTCTCGATACCATTTAGGATTGCCACTTTGCAAATGAGGGTAACAAATACGTCTTCTTCATCAACATAGCTGATCTCAGGGAATCCAAGGTTATCATTGGAAAATGTCGCTGGTGGATCTGATAAAAATACATACAAAAATTATACCACTGAATTGTATTCTTCAGCTGTCTGGCTTCTCACTAGCGGTATACTCTCCCTTTCTGTTTGTTCTTGTAGCCCAAAAGTTGACCATGGCATTGACGCTGAAGTCATGCTAACAGAACAACAGCACTTGAAAGGTTAACAAAATATAATTTTCGTCATGCTTTATCACTTGGGGGCAAAATATATACTGCTAAAAGGCTCTCGACACTTGCTGTCACGTAAACATTCCTGCATGCACTACTTATAACCAACACGTTAATTTTCGCGTGATTTTACTGACTTCTTTACGTCATGTGGGGTAAATGATAGGACACCGGCCGTCTGCGTCGACATTTGTCCTGTGATCGTTCCCGTCGAAAAGAAACAAATCCAGCGGAAAAAAACGCAGCGCGTCAGCTTCAACTCAGTTTTCATCCGTACTATTTTACATCTCGCCTTGAAACATATGGCGACCGGGCTTTCAGTGTTGTTGCACTTAAACTATGGAACGACCTACCTTTACGCTTAACAAATAGCTCTAATATTGGAACAATAATAAAAGTAAGGTGACATGCGCTAACACCAACCAGGTGTGGCCAACAAATCACGCATGCGCACAACCATCTCACCCAGTCAATTAGCAGCCATGAACAGCTGTTTCGGCCTTTCGGGCCTTATCAGCATGGCGTAGCTAACATACCAAGCGGGTGTGTTTAGCACCCCTTTAAGTGGCAGCCTGACATGCCAAACATGTGGTAAGCTGGGTTGGGAACAGCAAAACTGTTGTCCCACGGCAAGCGTGTGGGAAGGTGGATCACATTAAGACATCGGTGTGTCACGTAAATTAAAAGCAGCAATAAAAGCAAGGTGACACACGTTAACACCAACCCGGTGTGGCCAACACATCACGCATGCGCACAACCATTTCACCCGGTCAATTAGCAGCCATGGACAGCTGTTTCGGCCTTTTGGGCCTCATCAGCATGGCGTAGCTAACATACCAGCCGGGTGTTTTTTTTAGCACCCTTCGTTTTTAATTACGTGACACACCGATCTCTTAATGTGATCCACCTTTCCACACGCTTGCCGTGGAAAAACAGTTTTGCTGTTTCCAACCCAGCTTACCACAAGTATGGCATGTGAAGGTGCAACTTAAAGGGGTGCTAAATACACCCACTTGGTACGTTACAAAAATTTGGTTTATCAATGGAGTTGATATTGTAAATTGACCACCGTACAGAGATTCTAAAAGCTGACGTTTCGAGCGTTAGCCCTTCGTCAGAGCGAATCGAGGGATTATGGGTTACGTGTAGTTTTTAACATGGCAACGTGAAAAGTAGAAATATATTAATTAAATGAAAAGCGTTCGTTAATACCGTGAGGATTAAGGGTGCCGATTTGAAAGATGAATTTTTGTTCCAGATTCTTGCGGCTTTCCGTCGTACCTAGATGTAGGGAAAGGCCGCAGATAGCCATGTGTTTTTTGGAGTGGTTAGGCAGATTAAAATGGCGAGCGACTGGCTTAGATGCATCCTTGTCATTCTTCTCAACATCGCGAAGGTGTTCGCGGAATCGGTCACCTAGTCGTCTACCTGTCTCACCAATGTATAATTTATTGCATAACGTACAGGTTATGCAATAAATGACATTTGCGGAGGTACATGTGAAACGATCGGTGATCTTAACAGATCGCTTAGGTCCCGATATCTTGCTAGTGTTAACAATGAAAAGACAAGTTTTGCATCGTGAGCGCGCGCATTTGAAAGTGCCGGGTTGCTCGTTGGTTTTGAGCGCGCTTCTAACTAAAAAGTTGCCTACGTTTTTGTCGCGTTTGAATGAAATAAGTGGAGGTTGCGAAAAGATTCTACCAGTCTCGGGATCATTTTGGAGTAATTTAAAATTACTAAGAATGATGCTTTTGCCTGCGTGATTATGAGGATGGAAAGTGAGGGTGAATGGAATTCTGTCATTCTTATCTTTCTGTGACGTTTGTAGTGACGACTGTCGATCAAATTGTTGGGCGCGATGATGGCCCGCTTTGACCACAGAGACAGGATAGCCACGTTTTTCGAAGAAATGGCACATCTCCTCTGATTTGCTGGAAAAATCGGAGTCATCACTACATAGACGTCGAAGTCTAAGAAATTGAGAATAAGGAATGGAGTTCTTGACATGTGATGGATGTGACGATGAATACAACAAATAACTGGGTGAATCAGTAGGTTTGTAGTGCACACTAGTACATAGCACGTTGCCTCTAATAGAAACTTTGATATCTAGGAAAGCCAATGAAGTTTCCGAAATTTCCCAGGTATATTTAAGAGCCGGATGAAAAGAGTTGACGGAGGTTATAAATTGATCGAGTTCTTCTCTGCTGGATGAAATAGCGCCGATGCAGTCGTCGATGTAGCGGCCGTAGAGTTCAGGTTTGGGGCCGTTGTACTGATTAAAAAATTGGTGTTCAACATATCCTACAAAAAGATTGGCATAGCTAGGTCCCATTCTTGTGCCCATCGCTACACCATTAATTTGTTTGTAATAGTTGCTGGCGAATGAAAAACAGTTAAGCGTTAAAACTAGTTCGGCAAGGCGGAGGAGCGTTTCGAGCTAGGTTCTTTGACAGTGCGTTGATCGAAAAAGTGTTTAAGTGCTTGAAGACCTTCGCTGTTAGGAATGACTGTGTATAGAGATGTAATGTCCATGGTGAAAATAAGTTTGTCTTGGCCGGAGAAATTGAAATCGCGGAAAATTTGTAGTGCGTGTGTACTGTCTTTAATGTATGATGGCAAAGATTTGACGATAGGCGTCATAATCCTGTCTAAGTAGCTAGAAATGAGTTCGGTGGGGCAACTACAGGCAGAAACGATAGGTCGACCTGGGTTGTTGGGTTTGTGAATTTTAGGCAAGAAGTAAATGCACGAAGTTCTAGGGGTGTTGATGATGAGATTAGTGGCAGTGTCCGGTAATTCTTGATTAACTATAAGATTTTGAATGGTGTCTTTGACAAGTTTTTGATTGTTGGAAGTGAGATCTTTAGGGATTTTGGCATAAAACGAGGTATCCGAAAGTTGCCGCAAAGCTTCTTTTTGGTAAAGGTCGGACCGCCAAACAACTACCGCGCCGCCTTTGTCGGCCGATTTGACAACTATGTCGTTGCGTTTACTAAGATTTTTAAGCGCCGCCCACTCTTCCGAGGAAAGGTTGGAAAATTTAGTGTTGCGATTGAATTTAAGTTTGTGAATGTCGTGACGGCATTTTTTGGTGAAAAAATTAAAGAGGCAAATTGTCCCTCTGGGGGAGTCCATTTGGATTTGCGAACTAGAAGTGTTTCAAAAATATCTTTATTAGAAGTGTCCGAATCATCCTCTTTGTCGTGAAAAAAGGCTTTTAACTGAACGCGGCGAAGGAATTTTTCAACATCTTGCTTAATAGAAAATTCGTTGGTGCGTT
>NW_027179724.1:1759371-1764371 GCF_036669935.1 Montipora foliosa | reverse complement strand
AAAGACGAGGACAACTGTACGTAGAGGTAAGCGAAGTTTAGTTTTACATTTACAGCTTATTTTAGCATTTATAAGCTCAAAGTTAATTTTCCCGTACAAAGTCTATAAATCGTATCCCGAGCTTGGGTGGCCTGTGGACAATCACGCGGTTTTGTGCTCTGTGAAAGCTTTATCGATAAAGCTTTCATACACAGGTCGTCAGCAAGCCAAATCAAACATATTACCGCGAAAAGCAACTCAAGGTTAGGGAAGGTACGTTTTTAATTGTGGGGGGGGGGGGGGCGACGGCCGGGGCTTGATTGATTGATTGATTGATCAGTTTATTTACCCCTCTCGCAGCTACGGCTGAATTACAAGGGCACCAGCAACTATATTACTATTGATATTTATAAGTACAAAAATTGTTCATCCGTTCAGTCCTTGCAACTACTTTAACACTGCTATTTACAACAGAGCCAGAGCGAAGAGAATACCCATGGTGGGTTTCAGGGGGAATGGGTATTGTGTTTGAAAGAAAACCTTTATCTCGGGAATTCTGCATTAACTTTTGGCATGATTTTTCCCGCCTTTGACTGAGGGGCAGCAAGCCTGAACGGTTAAGGGCTACATCATATGGCAGCCCAGGGAAAATAATGTTAAATGCCCTTTTTTGTATCAATTCTAGGGCTTTACTCAGATAAACCGGAAGGTCTGCCCAGACGGGTGCTGCATATTCAATAACTGATCTAACCAGGCTACAGTATACTTGAACCAAATCCTGGCAGGCCACGCCACATTTCCTTAACACTCTCAATGCGTATAAACGCTTATTAGCTTTTGCAAGGACATATTCACAATGCTTATTCCAAGAAAGGTCACTAGAAATAAATACACCTAACAACTTATAGTGACCAACCCTCTCAATTACACGGCCAGATAAACACAGGGGAATTGCCGGGAAGGGTTGATATTGCAGGAAACTAAATATGATCTCTTTACATTTCTTTGCATTGAGGCGCATACCGTGGTCTGATGCATACTGTGCTATTTCGTTGGCGATGCAGGGCATGTAGCTAGGAGAACACCTAGGGATGCACTCTAAGACAGAAAGATCATCTACATATTTCACCCGTGTATACCAACCCGCTACCAATTTGTTAACTAACACAGCAAACAATATTGGTGCAAGTTTGGTCCCTTGGGGGATGCCACCATTAGGGGAAACACAGGGGGAAATAGCGTCACCAATTTTTACCCGTTGTGACCTGTGCGAGAGGAAATCCGCGATCCACCCAATAATGGCATCATGAACCCCAAGAGACCTAAGCTCTAACATAAGTACCGTGTGATCCACAAGATCAAACCCTTTGCTAAAGTCAGCTAGAAAAAGACGAACATAGCAGGCACCCTTATCTAAATACTCTAGAATACAATGAACTAAATAAACTAGAGCGTGTGTCGTAGATTTGCCGCAGACGGCAAATTGCTTGTTATCGAGTTGGTCCACCACCTGCTTATATAGTAAGTTGAGCGTGAAACCCTCCATAATTTTAGCCAACTGAGAGGTAAGAGTTATCGGCCGCAGGTCTTCTTCGACTGTTTTAGGAGGCGTAGTCTTAATAATGGGAACAACCAGAGATGACTTGAATTGACTGGGGACCACGCCTTGCACAAGCCATGTATTGTACAAATCAGTAATAACAGGTGCCAACTCGAAGGCAAACAGTTTCAGCACCTTACTAGGGATACAATCAGGACCACTGGATTTTCTTGTTTTTATCTCACGCAATGCCTTGAATGATGTTCTTGAATCAACTAGGAATTCTCCCGGGACCTCCACGGCAGTGTCGACGAGCGTCTGCAGAGGCACAAAGTGTGACGTTAGGTCATACAAAAAGGTGTTAAGCCGTTCCGCTAGTGCATCGACAGTAGGAATGTTTTCATCCAGCATCTGATGAAACCATTCATCATTCTGTTTTCCTCCAGCCAAACCTTTGATTTCCCTCCACCAGCGAGCTACGTTGCTCTCTTTTAGCGCCTCTACCTTATTAGAGTAGTAGGACCTTTTACACTGCTTTACCACTCTTTGCACTTTGTTTCGTAGATGTTTAAAAATATTGGAGCCGTTACCATACAAACGTAAGGCCTTTTGGCGCTTACAAATTAGAATTTTCAGAGTAGTTGTTATCCATGGCTTATCACCAGATATTTTAACGCGCTGGAGAGGGGAAAAATAGGTGACAGCAGATGATATAATTGAGTAGAACTTGTCACATTTTTCAGTAGCACTTGACAGACTCAGAACTTCAGACCAATCCTGTCTCGTAATCCAGTTTCCGAAGTCACGTAGTCTACTATCTCTGAGATCTTGCTTGTAGATCACCTTGGTTCGAGTTTTACTTTCGACCTGTGAAGAGCGTGACTCAAGTAAGATGGCAAAATGGTCACTCCTTCCTATTTTGGGCAATTGCACAGATTCCAAGAATAACTTAGGTCGGTTGGTGAAGCACCAATCCAGAATGCCGGAGTCTATTGTCAGGACTTTCACTACCTGAGTCAGTCCTGTGGCGTGTTTTACTTGTCGCTCAGTAAGCCCAGTGCTTGGACCATTGAAATCTCCACAGATAATTGCAAGACCGTCAGGGTGGGAAGATAAATACAAGTCAACATTTAAGCGAATGTGTTCTACTAGTGCTAAGTTCTCAGAAGCACCGTAATCAGTAGGGTGATATATAACTGCAACCAGTATCGATGAGACAGCTCTGGTTAGTCTAAACGGTCTCAAGGTAAACCATAACGACTCAATCTCGGTAGTTTCATATTTCGAAATTCGATGGTAAGGAATTTGAGAGTCAATGAAGGCACAAACACCACCACCCAGGCGCACGAGTCGATCGCGCCTAATGCAGTTATAGCCGTCCAAGTTAATAGCCGAGTCAGTCGGAGGGGAAGGTCCTTAGTAATTTTTTTACAAATTGGGAGGGTCAAACCTGTTTTATTCTCAACCCGGGGAGGGTAATAGTTTTTTTTGGCAAGAAAAAAATTACTGCATGCCGCTTCTATTTTGTATATACAAGCAAAGCTACCAGTCGAGATTAATGTAAATTATTTTACAGGTGTCGAAAAATTTACTTATCAAAAAACTATCTTCTCCCAACTAACATAATTGTCTCTCTCGACCCGTGCCCGCTTTCGCCCATATTTTGATGTTTCCGCGCGGGGTTCTGGTATAAAATCAGTCTCCGCTGAGGATTCGTCACTTAAGCTACTTGAACTTGAACAGACAACTCGATCTACTACATCACTATATTCGCCCTTTGGGTTCGGGAACTACCCTAGGTCTTCATCTTTCCACTTCTCTGGACTTGTGCTCTCACTTGTTCCCGCAGCCGATGTGCCATCAACTGAGTCAGAGGAGTAGCAGGCATCCTTTTTACAATGGCGAGTCGGCAAACAGCCACAATAGCCACAAGTTGCTCCATCAGACCTCATGAAATCCTCGCATTCACCACAAGCACATTTCCCTCTTTCTATTCCTCGTACATCCTTGCCCATTTTCAAGTTTTCACCGTACAATCACACGCCACGCAATTAACTACTTTGGGCGCAGGTGAACGCAGTTATATGAGCAACACTTCCAGTTTGTTATTTCCACTTCCGTTTATTTTTGTCTTCGATAGGTTGAGGGGGGTGGGGGAGGGTCAGATGCTTTTGTTTGGGTATTTTTGAAGGGTCATGCATTAGTCCATTCCAGGAAGTGGGAGGGCTACGACTTTTTTCGCTAAAAAATTCTAAAATACTTTTTTTTCCAAATTTTTTTGTTTCAATTATTGACGTTATTCTCCTGTAATGTTATATTCGAATGTTCGGCATCTTTCCTTCATTTATGGTGGAAATTAGTCAAAAAAATATGGAACAAACGGAAGCTACGAAAGAGACATCTTTGTTTATTTTTCGAAATTAAGAGAATTGTTGACAATAAAAATTCGATTTTCATTCCTGAACAAAGGAAGAGCCGATTAAACCACCTTTTAAAAATACGCATCCACTTTAAATAACGCATCCGTAAAAAATAACAAACGGTTTGCATCGCGGGACCGGAAACAGACCGGAAGTGCTTAAACCACGCGCATGCCCAATCATTTGACCGCTGTGTTCCTCTGGCAAACCTCTGGCAACCTCTGGCCAGATGGGATTTAGAGTCCGCAAATCGCAGACTTCCGGTTACACTGCGCAGAATCGAAGGTAGGTCCCAAGATGTCGTCCAAGATGTCAGAGGGAAGTGACACATTTCTGGAAGGAGTAAAATATGGATTAGAAAAAGTTGGAAAAGCAAATATTACGTTCAAACAGAAACAAGAAGAGATCCTGAAAATAATCGCTTTGAAGCAAAAAGATGTTCTAGCCGTTCTCTCAACTGGTTACGGAAAATCGTTAAAATATCAAATAATTCCACCTTTGATGGATTATATGGATTCTGGCGAGAGACCAACCCAAACGAAGTCTATTGTCTAAGTGGTGTCACCGCTCAATGCCTTGATAAGGGATCAGGTAACGAAGTTAAGGCAGAGTGGACTGAAAGCGTGTATTTTGAAAGGTGATCGCGTGGAAGGAGAAGAAGATGAAAGAGAAGAAGAACAAGAAGGATTGGCATTCAGTGCAATAGAAAACCTGAAGGAGTTTCAGGTAATTTTTGCTCACCCGGAAGCCCTTGTAGGCAATAAAAATGTCATTAACCTCCTGAAGACGGCAGGGTTTAAAAATCGTATCAAAGCCATCGTTGTGGATGAAGCACATTTCGTTGTTGACTGGTGAAAGCTACATGTATATGCAGTGGTTTATTTTTTATCTCCGGTAAATTTTCTTTTTCTTCGTTTTTGGGTATGGTAATGTGTATGTTGGCCAAGCATCTTTGTTGGCTCAGGAAGCCCGCTTAAACTGCTTCTATATATATATTTATTATATCTCTCAGATAGTACGCGCGCTGTAATTGGCTAAATTAAAATTTCGACAAAACATCA
>NW_027179724.1:1751871-1754371 GCF_036669935.1 Montipora foliosa | reverse complement strand
ACTTTTCTTAACTGCCGATTCGTAAAGATTTTCGTAAACAACGTAATTGAATGGTTTAACGCCGCCAACAACTCAAAACTTGCTCCAACAATTGAAGAGAAACTATTTGGTATCACATCGGGCCCATATGAAAAAAAAATACTGAAGAAATTTATTTACACAATCCTATTTATGAAATACTACATATACACCAGTAAGATGCAAAACCAAGCTATTCACCTTTCTGTCTTTGTCAATAAAGTTTTATTTAAGTACAGAATAGAAAGCTTTAGATATTAGCTACAATAAATGCTCCGCCCAGTTTAAGCGCAAAACCATACATGAAATTACTTAATCATGTATAAGAGAAATGTTAACGTCAGTGCTTCTGAAACCGATGTAAAGTACATTAAGCTATGTAGGTAACCGTTTTTGTAATCCATTGTAATGCAGGAAGCCAATAAAGCACATTAAACTTAAAAAAAAAATGCAGTTGCTCATGTAGTAAGTATGAAATCGGAAAATGCGGAGGGTGTTTTCTCAGATTCCCTGGCATTTCATTTAGTAATATACCATTTTACATCCTCAAAAAAAAAAAAAAATACACAACTAAATATGCAACAAAGAAGGACCTCACTAGATTTATACGTACGACGCAAGCATAATTTTAGCTATACGAAGCTTACTTGTGAACTGCCTCGTGCGCATGCTTACTTTTAGCGTAAATATATGCACAAATCAAGTGAAACTCAGAGTCTGAGTTCCTCAGCAAGGTTGTCGTGGTCACTTCTATTCTATCATTTCGGCTTGTGAAAGTCGCCCTTATCCAAACTCACTTTGCTGTTTTCGTCTATTCAACAATAGTTTCCAAATCCGTCTTTTAATTTTTTCTTCCTACAAATAAGTGAACAAGCAGCAAGATCTCATATTCCTTGTTTGTTCTTTGAGCCAGTGCATGCCGTGTTCAAATCATCTCAGTTTGCACGAAACGCCAAATTTACAATCGATGCAAGGGTGCCAGAATTTTATCCCTCTGCGCTTGTGCATGTCACGTTACTCATAAACGCATTAAAGTTGCGCCTTGTGTCATTCCAATAAATTAGAGGTTATATTATATACCTCTTTTAAATAGAGGTGGCAGTCTCGTGCTCGTGGAGTTTTTCGGTTTTTGAACAATAGGTACTGATGAAGCCGGGTTTTCTGCTTTTTTTTCTTTCTTTCTGTTAAAAGCTTAAAAGAAAGATTTGGATCAAAGGAAACAATCACAATAACAATGCACAATTGTCTTCAGCGTCATGGATTGTCAACTTGTTCTCAACACACATCCTACACTCTTCTCGATGGAATTTTCAAATACGCGGGAAGACAAAAAGATCCATCATTCGGTCCGGTGATATTGCACAAAACCCCGGCCCAGCGAGATGCGGTTCAGGGAAACAAGGTTTGGGAAGTATACAAAGAACAACTGGGAATACACACAGGACACCCGTAACCCTCAAATGTGACAACTGTGAGAAGGTTTGATTTGGTCAACATCATATAAAATGCACTGAATTGAATGTGAAATGTATTGGCACTACATGGACTTGTCCTAAATGTTTGATTTCTCTTCTCCGTTCCATAATTGCCCATCTTTGGATGTGTTAGATGATTTGGACGACCCAGTACAAGATACCACTGATTTGATCTCGGAGACTCTGAAAGAACACTCCAAACATCTCAGCATAATGCATTTTACACCCAGAGTATGGTCTCATCGTTCAATGAGTTTCAAATCATAGTCTCAAAGCTTCCGATGGATATCATCACAATGAGCAAAACATGGTTAAAGGACAACCCCGCCCTCCTGGATTACGTCACTCTGCCTGGTTACACGGCTCTCTTTCGAAACCGTGAAGGCGCTCGGGGCGGTGGCGTTGGGGCTTACATCAACGACTCTATCCAATATAAACGTAGGATGGACATTGAGATGATTCAGCCAGACATGGAGCATTTATGGATCGAGATTCAAGGGCGCAATAAACATAGCAAGCCGTTGGTCGGCGTCATTTACAGATCAGAGCGCGTGGGACTGAGCCCGCTAGATTGGCTGGACGCATTTGAATCATTATTGGCCCACCTCACTGTTTCATGGGATGGTTTGCTCCTCTTGACTGGTGATACGAACATCGACATGCTGAGGCCTTCACATAAGATTACAAAGCATTATCGGTCTATTTTAGAAGCTCTTGGCTGTTATCAACACGTAACTAAACCAACTCGTATCACGCGTACTTCAAAATCGCTCATCGATCACATTGTTACTAACAGCCGGTCCTGCATAACTGCCACAGATGTAATACCTGGGTGGTCAATCAGCGATCATGAAGGCATTTTTGCATGCGTCAATGTGCGTGTGTCTCGTTATCAGCAGCAGTACAAATGGATCAGACTGGAGAAGAACCTGAATGCAAATGAATTTGTCAAGGACTGTGCTTGTCTGCCGCTGTCCGTTGTTTATGGCTTGGACTCACCGGACGAT
>NW_027179724.1:1739371-1749371 GCF_036669935.1 Montipora foliosa | reverse complement strand
AAATCCTCCATAAGTGCTGTTATGTCAATAGCCTTCGTTTTCCTAAAAGATACCTTCTTTCTCGACAGCTGAGGTACCGAAATATTTATAGTGAAAAGTGCTAAACAGTGGTCAGAAAAAATAGGTACCAGGTCGGACATCTTGTAAAAGATCAGAATTCAAAGTCCTGGATATCAGCAAATCCAAAGTGTTCCCAGAGGTATGAGTAGGAAACTCAATATGCTGGTGTAAGCCCATCGATGACAGTAGGTCTAAAAAAATTGAGCTGCGTCATTGTCAGTCATGATATTAACATGGATATTAAAATCACCAGCCAACACAAGAAGCGCAGCTGTCATTACAACCGATTCTAGTAACTCGGCGGATTGAATATATAAACGAGGAAGCTCCTCTTGGTCCAACCACCTCGGGGTTCCGCAAAGGACATTCCACTACCAGTGTTCTATTAGGAATTCGCGACGCCCTGATACGAGCGTCAAACAGAGGGGAGGTGACATTAATGGTCTGTGCAGACTACAGCAAAGCATTCGACACCGTCCAATTCAAATCTGTCCTTACCAAGATGCACAACCTCGGTTTCTCTAAGGAATTTTTACTATGGAAGGTTGACTACCTTACTGATCGAAGGCAGATGGTGCAAATAGATGACAGAAAGTCGGACATGGCTACAGTTGAATTTGGTGTCCCGCAAGGTTCCATTCTTGGACCAGTTATTTTTAATCTATACGTCGCTGATCTTCAGAAGGAATTTACAGTGTGATTGTTATCAGTACGCTGACGATACGACTTTCTATATCCACTCGAAGCCCGGCGACTTGGACTCCTCAGCAGCTCAAATAAATAAACCCATCGCAAGTCTGAAGAACTATTCTAATAACTGTAATCTGGCCTTGAACCCAACCAAAACAAACTGGATGCTTATCTCCACACCTCAGATGGCACGCTATCATAGTTTAGAAGAACGGGATCTTCCTATATTCTCAAGCTCGCTCATAAATCATTATACGACAAAAATAGCTTTCCTGAGTATCTAAAACTGAGTCTGCATCAAGTAACTGCTTATAATTTAAGATCATCAACAGCACCCGTATTCTCCATTCCTAAAGAATCAGGAACCTTCCAGCACTCGGTGGCAACGCTGTTTAATAGACTACCGATAGTAATAAGAAACATTTCAGATCATGATGTTTTTGCCGCAGTGCTAAGAAACATTTGTTTGCTAAGTATCAGTCTTGAATTCAGGTAATCATTATTGTATATTTTAATACTTATTGATAAGTTACATTTGTTAATTTACCATTGTTATTATACTTTTAATAATATTATAGTTTTCTTAGTGTAGTATTTTTACAGAAGAAGAGCCTCTTAATTGTTGGATTCTGTAGTAAACCATTATCTATCTATCTATCTATCTATCTATCTATCTATCTATCTATCTATCTATCTATCTATCTATCTATCTTATATAACCCTTTAACTCCCAGTGGCCACTTATAGATTTTACTCTGTCTAACGAAAAGGCGATTTTACTCGTCAATAGGGGTCCCCTCGGGTCTTAAAAGAACAAGGTCTTGCTTTTGTGAAGTTTAGGGTCCCAGTTTCGTGCATTTTTTGTGTCGGTTTTGTAGTGGTTTTCAGTCTCGGTTTCAATTGTTATTTTGGTCCTTATTTCGTTTGCATTTTGTTCAGTTTCAGGGAAGCTCACAGCTGAAGCCTTATTCTTGGTATGTATTTGTTATTTGTTACAGCACGGTGACATGGGCGATATGGCAGAGGCGATCATGACCAAGTCCTTTATAAATCCCCGTGCAAGGAGGTTCTTCAAAGAGAAAGAAGAGGTTTGGCACATTACCGTTTTATGTGCTTAGTCTTTGTATGTTAGGATGGGCTGGTGATAAAAATGTGGATTAACCACGCTGCGTTTCTTTTTGTTCTCTGAAACAGCGGGGCGAAAGTCCCGTCGTTAAAACAGCACAAACTTACAAAGGCTGGGTGCATGACCTTTTCTTTCCTTTTTTTAAAGCCGAAGAGAAAAGCGAAATTTGGTGCTTTGTTACATTAACATCATGGAACGAGTCTTCTGTCGTGAACAGAAAGTCTCGATTTGCCAATTGTCTCGTCTACTTTACCTTCAAGCCACTGATTCAGATTTATTTGGTGTGGTGGAGGTTATTACTTTTGTGGAGGAGAATTTTTCAGTAGCAGTACAGTAAGGCAGGAGCCCGTGACAAGGAGCGAACAACAGCCCTTTATCTTCCTGTCAAGCGTTTTCACAGACCGATATATTCTTAAAATGAATTTCCCGCGAATGAGACTCCCGCAGGAGCCCGATGACCAATCAGAAGAAACTACCTTGACGCCATTTGCGTCACGGAATCAGAACTGCGGGAAAGGTAGTCTTAAAATAGATCGGTCGGTAAAAATGCCGTGACATAGGCTTAGAATGGGAGTTGTTCGCTCCAAGTCATGGGCTTGTGAGCAGAGCTCCCACGAGCGCTCCTTTGCTTTGAAACGGTTTCAAAGCAAAGGAGCACTCGGGTTTTTACGAGTATTCCCATGTCACCATCGAGAAACATCCTTTCAAGGATGGTTATAAATTCCACTCCATGTTTCTCTCTGTTGTGTTTGATTAGATGCTGAATAGGTCATTTGAACTGTACTTGAAGACGTATGGTGAGAAGCACATGTTAATGTTGAGGCTTTAGCTAAACATTGGAATTCTCAACGAAGATAACAGAGATCTACAAAAAGCCTACGATTACTTTGTCAAGTGGCATGAAACTTGTCTTGAGGTGAGGAATGATTTTCGATCATATTATTTTTAAGAGATGAGGTGTGGCGAAAACGTCATACCACGAATTCACTAATGAAAGCAAGAAAGTGGAGTATGACTGCCTGTTTTTTTATCTTCATCTGTATTGGGTAGGATGGAAGGGAAAATAACAGATTTATGCTAGGAACAATGCCATATTAGTATTCTTGTTATAATATGCTGTTCTCTTAAGTAAGTAAGTAAGTAAGTAAGTAAGTAAGAACCTTTATTTGACTTCGAATTACAGATAGCAACCAATTATTATTATTATTATTATTATTATTATTATTATTATTATTATCATTATTATTATTATTATTTTTATTATTATTTTTTTTTAATCCCAACTGGCCGGAGGAAAACCAGTTGGCTATTTACAAGTTGAACCAGGGAATACCAAGAACAAATTCAACAAGTCGTCAGAACGAGTCTCGAACCTGGGAACTCCGGATCTCAAGGCATGCGTAATAACCACTTCTCCGCATTGCCTCCTCCTGTTAAATGATTAACTAAGGGACGGACCATTAGAAAAGTGATAGGGGAGTGGGGGATTTTCAGCTGGTACTAATTTTTTTTTCGCGCACTGCTTGTGCAGGAATTTTTTTTCCGGGTGAAACCCCCTGCACGAATTTATTTTTAGACAAATATTGCTTTTTTTTTAACATTAAAAAATTGATTCATTATCTATGTTTTTGTGATTTATAAATTATTCTACTCTCACAACAGATCAAAGGATACAGGCCACTTTTTAATGCAAAATCTTTTCGAAAATGTACACACAGTGAGAGAGGAGGAAGCCACTTGGAGTGAACGGCTTCCCTGTACATCTTTGCAGCCCCTGCTCTCTGGAATTCCTCTCCACAGCCCATCATAATGATGCCATACTCCATTCACCAACACCCTCTGTAAAGTTTTAACACTACTACTTCATGTAAATGCTCTTTTTCATTTTACTATAGAATCATTATGCAAGGCGATAAGACCCATCCTCTAATTTTTATTGTGGGCACAAATAATTTTATAGAATATTTACAAAGATACCAAATTCTAATATTTATTTACTTATTACAAATTTTATTTTGAGTGAATGTGAGAATGATATATACACATGAGAAACAAAGAGAGGCAAAGCTCTTCACCTTAAATCAAGCTATCGGCAACTGATGAGATCCACATGATAGGATCGAGACCGCGGTCTTGCCTGACCAAATGATATGTCAGAGAACTTCCATCTAGAGTCGGGTTATCTTAATGCCTCGACAAAGAAGCGACCTAAAGACATCGACATCAAATATCAAAAGAGCATCGACGAGAACGAATTAACTCCAGAGGTTCAAGGAGGACAGCTACTGACCATGGCCACAAATCAAAACACGAGGAAGAAGTCAGAAGAACGAGTGAAAGAATAAAAACAAAAAAAAACAACGCCCCCAAAGAGCATAACGATCTGCTAAGAAACGCAGAAAAAAGGCATACAAAGCCTATAAGAGGCCAGCTACCTCACTGATACAGGGCACAATGTAACAGGTGTTCAAAAACAAAATGAACCCGGGCCCGGGTCAAACATTAAAAAACCAGAAGATCACTCGCTTCTACCGCCGATGAATATATCGGACGAGCCTAGAATTAAATTGGCGAAAATTTTACTGCTGAGAAAATCAACACCAAGAAACTACTTTCGAGACCAACTATTTTCTTGGAAGAAAACGTATCATACAGCAGTATAGAGATTCAAATGTAAGCCTCATTGGGCAAAAACCATTGCTAAATGAATACTACAGGAACCGCCTAAAAGAGGCGTCCATTCAAATATGTACTCAAGAGAGCAAAATTATGACAAAGGCAACAGAAACCAGACCACGTACAAGGGAGTCGTGTAGGCCTGTCAACCCTTTTTAACACTTTCAAAGTTTGCCCTTTGATTGACAGGTACGTATTGAAATTCCCAAGTTCGAAGCGAACTTATAAAATTTACAACGAACTTCGCAAATCGCCTGTCAAAAGTTTTGTGAAATGCACTGTAAATAAAAGTCACAATTGGACCTTCCTTCTGCATGAATTTTTTTTCTTTACCTTCTTCTTTGTGTGAATTTTTTTCTTGGCATTTTCCCTTGCATGAATTTTTTTTTGGTTTTTTCCCCATTCCCCCCCCCCCCCCCCCCCATCACTTTTCTAATGGTCGGTCCCTAACTAGCCAATGTACTATTCTCAATGGCATCTTCAAATGATCACTTGGCACTAAGTAAGTCTAATTGAAGAAGGGGGTTTTTCAAAATCGTATCTCCAACTGACTTTAGCCTTAAATTCATCCAAAGATAAATCTTTAGGAGCTAACTTTTTTATGACAAGTAATATTTAGCAAACAAAAGAGTAAAGTCGAGCTTTTTGACAATTGCCAATGAGCTTTGATTTTTTCTTTCATTATTAAGACCAAAGATTAATTCACTTGAGGATGGCGTAAAGGAGGTGGCATTTTCAACATTGAACCATTTGATTACTTTTTTGGTGATATTTCCTTCCCGGAAATAGCTACTCCCTCCTATCCCCCAGACGTTCTTGCAGAATTTGATGGCGAATCTCGTGGTACCATTGGTTTCTCTCTAAAACGTCAGAGGAAGGCCCTGTATTCGTAAGAGAAGGGAGTTTTTTTGGCGATATCTCCCCCCCGGAAATAGCTATTCCCCCCTAACCCCCAGAAGAGCGGAATTCCCTAGATCAGTTGCATGGGAGGACTTGCACCAGGCCCAAACCCACTTTAGGCTGCCGCGCATTGATGCAAACCTTGGAACCCTACAAAGAGGCCTCTCACCGATCCTGACAAAACGTTCTGGTGAACGGCCATATATTACGCTCGACGCAGACGTTCCTTTCATTGTGGTAACACAAAATTGATCAAAGGCTGTTGATAAGCAATTTATAGCGCATGCACAAATCGGTTTTGATCGGACACAATTTAACAATGGTTGACTGACATATTTAAAGTATCTTTATTTAAAAAAAAAGCACCGACTGGTGGCGTCACGTAAAGCCGATCATTAAAGGGAGTACAGACACATTGCATTCATCATCATGCAATCGATTCAAAAAAGTATGCGGCCTTGAATCGAGACTTTAAGTCATCCGATTTATTGTAATACATGTCAAGAGCAGTCAGGCTTAAAAACGCTTTTATTTTGTGCGAGGTATTACAACACGTTTCTTGCGTTTTCTTTTGTACGGAACTCTCGAATTTCAGAATTGAATTACTTCCAGACGAGTGGTGAATTTTCGAGTTTCTAACGATACGCGAGGATCTCTTGTCTCCTCTGGAAAGTCACATGGCTATGAACTTTGTATAGCAATCTGTATACATGTTGAATATCTGTTGGCATAATGTTTAACGTTCCTGCAGCAAACACATACAGATCCTATACCAAATCAGGGGAACGGCAGTTCAAAGGAAGTAATTTTAAAGGGATAGGATAGCCAAGATTGAGGAAAGCATTTGCCCTTGTCTAGAAAGATCACTTCGCATACCAGTGAACAAATTTGTTCGCTGTTTTATCCCTAACCATGCACAAACCACGCTATTTTTCTAAAAAAAAACAAATCAATAGTTTCGATTAATTTATTCAAAATTCAGTTGAGAACCGAGGACAACAGTGCATGGTAAGTCACGGTCAAGTTAACATGAAGTGCGACAGTACTGTTCTCTCTCCGGGTTTCATAAGCAGTTCATCTATATGAACTGTGTTTACACAAACAAACAAACAAACAAACAAACAAAAACAAAACCTTAATTTTTTTCCGGCAATTAAGAAAAGCAACTACAACAACGATAATAACATTTCTGTATTAATATAAAAGGCATTGGAAAATAATAATAATAACCACGATAATCTAGAATAATGAAACATTTCAGCGGGTTAACAGATGAGATTTTCCAATAATCTTTATTCTACAGGCTTATTTCTTGAGGTGCCTGGAGTTTCAAAACTTTGGAGAGGATTGAAGTAACAGGTAAGAAAGGTAGAATGTCTGTATGTGATACATATGATTCAAGTCACCCCATGCAAAACTTGGACAGGAAGAAAGTACAATACAAGGGAGCTAATGGCGCCATTTTTTCTCTCCCTGTACACTCTGACTGCTGATCGTTTATTTATTTGGGTAAAGTAAACTGGTAATGAGGAATGGACGCTTTTATAGCCAATTTTAGAAAACATAGATGTTTTGTAAGTCTTACAAGTAAGTCAAATCTCGTTGTTTTGTAAGTCATTACTTAGAGACCACGACCAAACAAAACATCCGTCCTTAAACGAAGGCGACGGAAAGATAAAGCCGAATGTCAACCTTCCAGATTCAACAGAAGTCTAGTAACAAAATCTCATTGCTCTTTAGTTTGTTTAGTTACATGCATCTTTTGCTTTCAAAAACACGGCGGACTACTCTATCTCTCTCCGCGAAGTCAATGACGGCAAAACTGCTTCCCGCGAGAAGAGGGAAACTCGGGCGAGGTGTTTTCTTGTAAAGTCCATGTGTCATAGTCACTTGAGTGAAATGAAACAAACGATAAAAACAAAGAATGCGACGGAAAATGCCGCAAGCACTGTATGTCCCCATTAACTTATCTCCAATTGATTATGGAGTCATTGATTTTTTTATGATGTTAACGACCTGTCATAAAGTTTGAGTTAGTTTAGAGTTTAGACGGTACAATTACTTTGGCGCTCGCCATTGCAACAATTCGCATGTGAAAACGTCCTGGTGACTCGGACGTGAACACGTGTTACAAATTTGACAGTCAGCTTTTCATTTTCTAACGAACCAAGCTCTGATTGGCAGTGACTTGGACAGATGATTACAAAATGTCATCTTTCAATGCGTCTCTCATCTCAGTTCATGTGAACTACAAATGAGTCAACAGAGGTCAAGTACAAAACACGGCAATGGTAGATTATGTCAGTACATGACAATGACAGAAGACCTGTTTCGAACCATCTTGACAGACAAATTACATGTATTCGTGAAGGGTTGACTGATGTTCACGACATTATAAAGGCAGAAATCTCGATTCACGCACTACAACTTTAAAGGATCACGCGTCACGGTTAATATATTATTCACGAATCACAGCTCTATTTCTTCAGTTTTCCCGATTCACTGTTTTTTTGGGCATCAACTCACGGATCACGTGAACCCCCTTCCAGACCGGTCGTGGACGGCGGTTGGATGAAAGTGAGTTTCGACCCATGGCAGAGGTCTCTTTCCCATACTCGTCAGCCCAGTGAATGCAAAGGAAAAGAGACATCTGCTAGCATGGAACAACTGAACCTTGCATGATTTTGCTTTTGCTCATACAGACCCGTAGCCCACAAGGGCTATGGGTCAATAGCCCGTACTCATCGGGTCCTGTCTGACCTTGTAGCTCAGTCGGTAGAGCAGCGGTGATCTAACCCGAAGGTCGTGGGTTCAATTCCCACCCTGGTCAGACTTTTTCTCTGTCCTTGTGTGGGCTTAATTCCATTAGTAGGGCTAACGCTCACATGGTTTGCATGGGGTAGAAAATAGCACTTCAAGTTATCTTCCAACAGTTAATTTGGAAGGTAATGACCTTGACAACAGCGCAAACAGAGCGGTTAAAGACACCTTGTCAGGTGTGGATAATTGACATTTTTGGTGTGATGGTTCCTGATTTTCATTCTGCTTACTAAACCATCTGTCAAGACAATGACAAGTACCAGATTATCTTTTTTTTTTTTTTTGAGCTCACCAGAGCCGGAATGTTTCTTTTGCCTGTTGTTTACAGTTTGATGCCAAGCCTTTGTTACCTTGATTGTTTTACACATAGATGATCTCAACCATGATGCAAAATCTTTCAGAATGTGGGCACGTTATTGTCTTTCAGTCTTTCTTTTCATGTTGCTGTTGTGATGGTTTCATCATCATCATCTCTTTCTTTACGGTCGGAGTTTAGAGTAGCTACATGTAATATCTCCGAAAATTTACTCTACCAGCCATGATATTCTTCAAAGGACAGACCACGACACCGGTAAGTCCATGCCCTACTCTTCGCGAATAGTGTGTGGATTCTTTTTTGTCCCAGAGGGTTGTGTAGAAGAGTTCTGAGACAGGGCCTACGGTTTGTCGTCCTAGAAAGTATAACCATTTGCAGATGTCATTACAATGGTAGCGCTTTCTCCTCAGTTACTCTAATAACCGAGTGTTGGTCTGGCGGTGGTTCGAGCCCTCACGCGTGGAAGTCCGATACTCAACCAACTGAGCCATTAGAGTTAACTATTAGAGTGTAATGTGAGCGTTAGCCCTACTGATGGAAATGGGCCCACATAAGGACAGAGAAAAACTCTGGCCAGGGTGGGAATTGTTCACTTTCTTGCAACTGAGCCACTAGCCTGCGTAGCAAGCGTTTCCGTGGGGGGATATGGAAGACTTTTAATGTGTTGGCCACGCGAAAAGTGGGGCGAGACAAGAAGGAAACGCTTGCAGACAGTCAACACTCATGGTCATCCATCAAAATGACATTGGACATTTCGTAACAATTACACGACCCAGTATCCCATCTTAATATGATAAGGTTACCTCTGTAAAAAGAATGAAAACATGCAGAATTGGAGCTTTAGTTCAACAAGAAATAGCGTTTCTAAGCTAAGCCGCGCTGATCTACGGTATTTAGGTCTAAAAACCCCTTTGAAGACGGTTAGCTTTCAATTGTTTTGCTGGGTACCACTATGTCAATACTCTAGAAAATTCGACTTTCCGGGAGCTTGTCTTGTTACTCCAGTGGATATCGGAAACTGCAAGGAGAAGCAAGCCATCGATCCGGGTGCAACTCTTTGCCTCGCCTATTGTGAATCTTCTCTGCTTGTTTAAAATGTTTGTTTCGTTGAAGTAGATTTGAGGTCTAAAGTAGATTGTACGTCGTGTAAATTGAATAAAAGGTAAAAGTCAGTTTGAGGGATGGCCATGAGTGTTGACTGCAGACAAACCCCTGCATTTTGAAAACCGCATGTCATAAATTGACCAAGAAAATGTTTGGTCTTTCATAGCGAAACTGAACTTTGGGCAAGAGAATCTAAAGCAATTTGACAAGGTAAATAACGATAATGTTGACCAATATTAGTAATAGATACTCTTCCTGAAGGCGGCTTCCAAGTCCAACTATGGAAATGTTCTCGTAAAAATTTCCCG
>NW_027179724.1:1721871-1736871 GCF_036669935.1 Montipora foliosa | reverse complement strand
AAATTTGCTACAGAGTGTGACCCACCTCTGTCAAACCCAACAAATATAACCAGCACCAAACTCAGGAAGTACATAGCAACCATTTCCCAAGTACTCTCTCTGAATGAAACTGAGGTAGACTGGCTGGCAAGACACCTTGGTCACGATATCTGTATACACAGGGACTTCTATCGTCTTCATGAATCCACAATTGAAATTGCTAAAGTCAGCAAGCTTCTTCTTACAGTCGATCAAGGTGAAACAAGAAAGTTCACTGGGAAAACACTGGCTGAAATTGACTTAAATGGTTAGTGCAATATTGAAGTCAAGTAATACAAATTTTATAACTTACATAAGAATATTTTGTCAAGTTTTTCTGTCTTTGTTGTGCTCGAAAGCCACAAATTAGTAAGACTGCGAACAGCCTCTCTTTTGCAGCTTTAAAATCTGTGGGGAAGTTAGCAATCACAGTTTTCGAGAGGCCACCTATGCGTTCGAGCCATCTACAAATTAGAACATTTTTATTTCTTTTCTATGAGCACTTTTAAGGTGCTAACTGTGATAGAAACAAAATTATTATACGCATTTTTTCTGAGTAAACAAACCATGCATTCTAAATAGGTACTCAAGTACTCATCTTAGCTTTTAATTAGTACCTTTACTGTAGAAAATACATGAATTGTGTACTTTGGTGTTTCTAAGTGTACAACATACCTCAAATTAATGGTTTTCCTGGGTTTACAACATACCTAAAATGTATGTTTAACTTAATAACTTGATCATGTATATACAGTAGCCCCCTAATTATTAGCCTTGGCTTACGAAGCCTGATCATTAACAGAGCATGCGTTATTTTTTCTCACAAACACAGATTATATAGATAGTACACTTTAATCATTATAATTTGCATGTAGAGCTGCTATAAATTTCAAGTTAATCAATGTATTAATAAAATATTAATTTGACAATTACATCCACTGATGATGATAATGATATTAAACAAAGCCAATGATAACTTTTAGCTGCATTCTTCCTTTTTACAGACATCCCAGACCCAGATCTTTCAGATTGTGATGACGATGATGAAGACAATGACACAAATGAAAATAAAAGAATTTCCTCAGGTATGTATTCCCCTTCCCCTTACCCCATCTTACATCCAAGGCAATCAAATTAAATTAGCAAAATCCTCAGCTTGTGAGTAACACAGTCACACCACCATTTAGCAATGAAGTGTCTTCATTTGAAAAATAACTGGCCCGAATGCAACATCTCAAGTTCAGACTTTCCACAATGAAAGCATTATTAATAGCCTACTTAGATTGGAATATCCCTCGCCCAGCAATTGGCCCATTACTGTTTTTTAACAAGATAAATTCATTCTAGTGGACAGAAATACGGGAAAAATTACAGACAAATGTGTGACAAATTATAAATTGCACCGGGCGAATTTTAGAGACAATAATTATTATTACTCTGATGGGGACTTGGTGAATTAAGGTAAATATTAATTACTCTTGAATAACGGACTCTTGTTGACACTTTTTATCATTAATATAAAAAACCTTTTAGGTAGAATAACTTATGAAGATAAGGGGTGGCTCTCCGGGTTTCCATGTTTTGAATATATGCAACGGAGACGTCGACCTACGTAGTTGAAGTACTTCATCTCCCATTGGCCATGAAATCGAAATATGAATGAAGCATAATACAAATTCCAAGACAGCTAATTCTGCAGTCCAGTCCGATTACTTATTTACTTAGCAACCGCCTAGATGTGTGTCATAACAAGAAACCAGTTGTTGTGAGAAGGTAAGAATCCAGTACATGTATTAGCATAAGGACGGAGGTCTTTTGTTTAAAATTATTGATTCATTCCCGTTAAGTGAAGTTGTTGCCAAAAAAAGGTCGATCTTTTCTTAATCCAGCTTGATCAAAGTTGTCCGTGATCGCGAGATTGACTGGTTGCGGTCGCTGAATAATCTGAATAATGTTCTGTGGCCTTCTCTGAAAGCTTCTTGACAGTTTCTTTCTTACGAAAGATTCGCCACCAGTAGCCTAACAGTCTTTTAGTCAAACTATAATCAAGTGACCCATCAGTATTTTACTTATTTGTTGATTATGTGAAAAACTGAGTCGCTAGACAACCGTCGTAAACAGAGCAAGAGCGACCGTTAACGGCTTAAGGTGGCTCAAAGCAGTTTCCAGCACTTTCCAAGACGTAGATTTTTGATGGGACATAATTTCTACTCTTTATCAATTGATGCTACAATTATGGTATCAAAATACTGCCCAATCACTAGCGAACACGTTGGTATTATTTTTGTGACACAATAGGTTACCATAGCAATACTATGGCCTGCTAAAAACACCCTTAATTTCAGCTATAAACGCTTATATTTAAAAAAACGGCAGGGTGAATTTTTTTCTTATTACAGAATTTTGATTAGCAGGATAAGATGTAACTTTTGGCAAAGTTCAAAAAAATTCTGTACATGGCCACCTAAACTTTTCGAAAAATTAAGACGGCTCTGAACCCCATGTACAGAATTTTTTTAAACTTTGCCAAAGGCAAAGGCAAAGGCAATTAATTATAAATTGCAAACCCACTAGACTGTAATAAAAATAATTTTTTAAAAAATGTGCCTCAACAAAAGCATAAAATAGATTATTATTATTATTATTATTATTATTATTATTATTGATATTGTTATTGTTATTATTATTATTATCATTGCTATTATTATTATTAACATCATTATCATCATCATCATCATCATCATCATTATTATTATTATTATTATTATTATTAGTATGCAAGTGGGATATTCATAAGGCTAAGAGCCCACCTTCCCCCCTCCGAAAAGGACTGATACTTTTAGCAATGTCTTTGATCAGTCCTCTCTCTGTATTCCCTCACAACAGCCCAGGTTCCCCTCCCAGCCCCCACCCCCCTCCAACATCTCGGGGAAACTGATGAAAAGTGCTTTAAAACATGCTCAAAGTGCTGCTGGTAACTTGAAAGCGATTTGTCTGGGGTAGGTACATTACAGTGACCCATAGTTCATGGACTACCCTGGCAGACCAGGTTCAGAGAGTACTAAAATGGACTAGTCAAGGATTAGCTAAATTGGACTACCTTATTCCTTTTGTTTTCAACTTGTGAACCATCAATTTAGTGTGGATGCTGCCTATCCTCTAGAGGGAATTGTTAGATGCATTTTGAATGACTTAAAAGCATACAAGCCATTGAACTTTAGTATCTTTTACCAAAACAGTGCCTGAAAAATCATCATGTGTTCTACTGTGATGAAACAGCTGAACTTTGAGTAGTTACTGGATTGAGCCTTCTGTTTGGGGTTTATTATGAGGGCTCCTTACTTGGGCAGGCAGAATGGATGTGGCCCAGGTTTGTTCCCCAGACTCAATGCCATTACGAAAGTTGAGTTTGTTGGTCCTCAACTCTGTTCCAAAGGGTTTTTTATCTTGAGTCATTTGCAAACATTCAGACATCGAGCGCTCCGCAAGGCGCCGCACTAGTTTGCTGAAGAGATTGGTAGACGACAATAGAAACAAATCGTTTGGGATAAATGGCCACAAATGTGACGAGTTTAATTGAAACTAATGTTACAAACAAAGATTAAAATCTCTTCAGGAAAGGTGGGGTTAAAAATTTCGCCCCCAGTAAAAAACTACATAAGTAATATATTGTCAGTCTGCGGGTCGGAGACTGGGGAGGTGGAGGGAAAAAGAACAATACAACTGAACGCTAAAAGGCAGAGAAGTTCTTCTTGCGATGATGGCAATAGTAGAAAGGGGCCGCGTGTACGAGATAGCCGACCTTTTGTACTTAACTTTAACACGCGCCCATTTTTCATTGGACAGGAGACTTCCATAGCTGCCAGACAGAGGAGGTTGGACACGGTCTGAAAGGCCTCATGGTTGGTCGCAGTAGCGAATCACGAACGCTCTTTTATCGTGGTCATGAACTCAACATGGCGGGCTTCTAGGAAGAAGTGAGTCTCAATATTGATAATTTTTACCTACTTGTTTTTAGCTTTGCGATTTCAAACCCACAGGACAAGTTGGAGTTGGTACTGGGCTAGCTGCTGGAAACTTTTTGACTCTAAACTTAACTTCTCAGACAAGGTAGGACTCGACTTCGGTGCTTCACTATCTGTCTTTGCTAAGCTTCGTGAAATTTGAGTTGATGTTAAATTTTGTCGATTTCGCTCCAAACCCAAGCTTGTCAAACTTCAAAATTAATATCCATTCCAAAGTAGATTAATTTCCTAATAGAAAATGATCGGGCGCCCCTAAGCGCCCCTCTGGTTAGTGAATTATACGATGCTGAAGTAGTTGGATTTTTGCCACTATTTCCCTTTCACGCTATGAAATGTGACGACGAACCCGCGAAATTGTGCGTGCAGTCCGCGTAATCTCTTGGTTTAAAAAAATTAAATTTAACTTCTATTATTTTACCAGGTAAAATCATGAAGAAGAAGCGGCCAGTGGGTAGTCCAAGTGGGTCTACCCCTGGGAAACCATCTAATAAAGTGGCAAGAGAAGCCTGCAATTCACGATCAAGTTGCTGGTCGGGCCACACTTCCACAGCGTGGCACACTAACAGTGAGCTCAATTTCATGCTGCACCAGAGAGGCTCCCACCAAGGGTAGCTGATTAAACCAGCTCTAATTAAAGTTATTTGGCAATTGAGCATTCTGTTATGTAAACTGGAATACAAGCAAGGTCCTTTAGTCAAAGTCTTAATAGGATACCAATGTGTGTTTTTGCACATGTCACAAAACAATGGCAGTTTACAGTGAACAAACAAATAATCTTGTTATCAACCTTCGTAATTTACAGTTACATACAGTTATGTTCAGTCCATATTACAAGAGGTAATGACCAACTTGGCAATTCTGATCAGCCTCTGTCAGTTGGTAATGTGGCACTAGAGTAATAACATAAATTTACAAGAGGTTGCATAAAAAACTGTAACTTCCAACATGATGTAACCTCAATGGTAAGTTTTAAAGTTGATAAAATTTATACAGATTTTCTTTTGTATTATGAGAAAAGCCTTTGTAGCCTGTGACCAGTCTTTCATTAAAAATAAATCTCTAACTTTTTCCATACAACTTTTAATTTAAGAGATGAAAATCTCTTCAATTTGTCATTTCTACAAAATCAATTTCTGTTATTCTTTAAGTCATATTCCATAACAAATTAAAAAAACGTTTGGTAAAAAAATGGTCATGTGACCCTTACATGTTGTCATACCATTTTACACTGTATCTCATCATTATAACCATTTGTTTTGTTTTCCTTTAATCTAGCGTACACTTTAACTAACTCGCACAACAAAAGGTTCCCTCCTACCTATCCTAGTGATAAATATTTTTATGTACAGTCCAAACTTTGAAAATGACGTTGACGAAACTTTATATCCTCAACCTTGACTTGTGTAATTTGTCTGGTTTCAAGTAAAGGATGTAAATACTTAGTTAGTTCCCGTGGAATGTAACCAATAAAACATGGTCCATTTCCGTAGTCTAAATGGACTGCTATGGCTTCCCTGTCAAACTCATTCTCTGGTTCAGGTTTTAACATAGCTGAAACTGTCTCTCCACCTTTCATTTTTGTCAAAGCTTCGTCCAAACGGTCTGGTGTTTTTGTTGAATGGGCTACCCCAATAACTTTCCACATCATCAGAGCTGCCATTTTCTTCAGTACTATATTCAGTAACAGATTTCACTGACTTTTCAGCAGAGCTGGAAGTGGTTTCTGAAATATGGGAAACCTCACTTTCAGAAGTCGAAATTTCCTCCCAGTTTTCATGCAGTTCATTAAGAAATTGTTGTCGGAAGTTCATCATGTTGTAAACAGTCACTGTAGTTTATCAGTCCAATTAACACACTGTCTCCATCCACATATTTTACTTTTACAAATTGCTAAGTCATTACAGGGACACTTGGCACCACCCAGGATATTGGATTTTGGTCCACTTCGGTCGCAATCGCATCTCTGCTAGCAATTTGTTCACGTTGAGAGCGAGTTCTTATGCTACTGCAGGAGTCTTTGTGTAGGTCTGGCTGGACATAACCATGATCCTCAACTGTGTCATCTGTGGACATGGAAGAATTTGGCATGCAATTTAGAATTAGGATTTATTTCTTTACTGTGCAAGGTGTGGGGTGTGCTGCACTCCACATCAAGCAGCCTGGATTCTAGCCCAACTCTCATATTGTCTACTGTAGTCATCTGCACCAGGGTGTAAATGCTTGATGAACACCCTGTGATGGACCAGCATCCCATCCAGGCATCCAGGGGGGAGTAGCAATATTACTAGTCCCGTCAAGCAGCAGACACCGAGGTAAGCTCGAATGATATGGGACACTTTGGCCTGATTGTGACTTAACCATTTCACTGTTTATATCGCTGATTGGCAATAGGTATTTATTTTTTGCTGTATTTACATATACCGGTCAATTTTAAATTACCTGATTCATCATCACATTCCAAATGAAGCAATGTTCTGGATCCCCATATACTGTCTGGACCCTGTAGTAGATAATAAAAGAATAATGATAATGATTATTGATGCATGCACATTTTGCAAAATTAGTTTTCTTGAAGTTTAATCAAAGAAAATAAAGTATTCCACTTGAATGTTTCATTTGATGAAGGAGAAATTCTAATTTCTATGCACTTAAGAAACAAGGCTTTCCATTTCATACTTCTCATAGAACAACTTCCAACGATTTAAGAGTTGGATTTTAATTTGAACATTAAATGATATCAACAAAGTAGTGACTTTTTATAATGCTTATATCTTGCTTGGGACCAAGTCCAAATTTTTCATGAGAATGATTATTATTACCTGTACATCTTCCAATGTGAAATATGAAACTATACATTAGGTGCAGTTACACTAGACCTCTTGCCCATGGGGAACCTTGGGGTTACGGCTTGGGTTGGGTTTACCCTGGGTCATGATCGACTCCCCATTTGCGGTTACACACTTGTAAATTACCCAAGGGGAAGGTAAGCGTTGGCCTGTTTTGGTGGGAAACTTACCTTTAAGATAAGACAAGATGAGATTTATTAGTTTTTCCACTAAATGGTTTTTGAAAAACTAATTACAATACAAAATACATTAAAATTAAGGATCTAAAAAAAAAAGTAAACATCGAAGATCTACATCTGAACGACAAACTTTTCTTCGGCTTATTTTCGGTAATTGTCACGATCGGCGCTTCTCTTAAACTGTCCACCTCGATTAAGTTCAGCGATTCATTGCTTCATTTTAAGAAGGCAACAAAGACGTCGACTTCAGTTACGCTTTCTCTAGTCCTTGCAACTCTCCAATTTATAATTTAGACGTCGACTTGCTGCTGGCCAGAAAAGTCGTGCTTGGGTATTTCCACGTTCACAGTTGTTTACGCAGTTCATCACAGCATGTATTTTCCTCGCGTTCGGCAATCTTGTGATTGGTTGAGCCGCTTTGGGGTTTTGTTAACCATAAGACTTACATCTGGAACTGTCATGGGCAATTCTTTTGTTCTTTTTTACGTATCCATGGAAATTTCCCACAGGAAATTTTCCTTTGGGCAGATCGGTTACACATAAAAAATTGCTTCCCCGTGGGAAAAAGCCACTTACCCAAGGGCAAAATGGCTAGTGTAACCGCAGCTATTGTGTCTGTGTCAGTGTTTCCCAGACAAATATCAAGAAGATCATTTTCATTTACCAGTAATTGCCTTTTTATGCATTAAGGATTAACAGTAAATATTACAAGGTGTGGAGAACCTAGGTACTGCAAAAAGCAATTTTCTCTTGGCTATGTTTAAGCTTTCCCAAGTAAAGGTTATTGACAACAGGTTTTCTACTTTTATAAAACTGAGATGAGAATAATATAGCCTAGTTCCCAGTGTTCTACCCCAGGTTTTGAAACTGAAATGGTGTCCACAACATTAAAAGGGCTTGAGCAGGAAATACTCTCAATGTAAGCAGTGTGCTTTAAAAGAACCTACATGTATAAAAATGATAATAAACAAGGATACAGCTCTGGTGGTGCCTCAGACTCATCTAATATAGGATTCAGTGGTACAGCCCTCAGGTTCCTTGGATCAAATACCACCTGATGTAGAAACATTTGATCTGCTTCATCAAATCTCAGAAGATACTCAGGACCCGGTACATGAAGACCTTTTACACCAAGTACTTGTGGTAACCTTGAAAAGAACTGTAGTTGTGCATTAATAACTTAATCATGAACAACTATTTAAACTGTTTGATTTCATTTGTAAAAGAAATCAAAGAAATCCAAAAAAAAACAAGCAAACAAACATACAATAAACTGAGAAGTTTGTGTGAGCCCAGCAAGGAAGCTTGTATTCAATAAAGAGGGCATTTGACTGTTTAATAACAGCAGGAAATTATTTTATTTATATATAAATTATTTAATATAGAGTCCTGTGACCTCACTGAATTTTTAAATGATTTAAAAAATTCTATTCTTTCCTCACATCACCATTTGCTGCAGCAACTTTCTTCATCAAATTGTGTGCTCTTTTGATTCCAATACCAGGAAGTGATTCCAAGTAGTCGCAGCCAGCAATTATACACATATGACGAGACAAGTGAAAGGTATAATTGGAAATATTGAGACATTTCGGTATGTCTTTGCTTTGGATTGACTGGCAGCTACCATGTAGGTGTATTTTATAAAGAACCTGGATCGTGAAAATACAAGATAAACTGTATTGGACAACTAAATAACATCCCTGTGCAAATAAATAAATAAATAAATAAGTAGACAAATACTGTAAATAAAATTAAATAAGCTTTAACATTCATCCTGTGAAAAATCAAGCTTAAATTTAAAGATTACGCACAGATCCATTTGTCACCATAAAGTAATGTACCTCGGAACAGCCAAATACCAACAGATCCGAATCTTCACTGAGAACTACATCAATCAGCTGATTTTTGTTCAAATACGCAAGTTGTGCATCAGCTTCAAACGGGGCAACAATGCAATCCATATTTTTGTCCCGTAGAACCTGATAAGAAATCGATCCAGATGAAATTGAAAAGCAGTAGAAACTAGAAACACTGCAAATATTACTGCAGGCACTTTTTCATGTGATCAGTGAAACTTCAAAACAATAGATCTCACCTTCAGTAGTTTATGAGACATTTCACAAGTAATCTTCAACGCTCTCCTGAAGTGATCGATAGCTTTCGATTCATTCCCGCGTCACCACAATTCTTCTGCCTTTGTCGCATTTTCATTGTGAGACCTTTAAGGGGAAAACGCGAGTTAGTACCACTGTAGTGTAATCTCGCTGAATTAACCCCACGATGCGATGATGTTGATTTCACACCCAACGTTTCCCGTTTCTCTCTCGTTATTTTCTTGCCCTCTAAATTCTGCCCATCAAACACAGCGACGGGTTTTATTCCCAGGGAAAGAAGTAAATCGAACAGCTGCTTAGGATAATCGAGAAACCTAAAAGCAAATGTGCAAAAATTAAGAAAAGTTAGCAAGTAAATATTTGACATCAGAGGATAAATCAATTGCAAACTTCAGTTTGCAGATTGCAAATAAGCGTTTCCACTTTGGTATCAAACAACAAATTTCTGTTACTCGTTCGTTGAAATACCAAGACCCAATTTCTCCGCACAACCGAATGCTCCTTTGTACAAATAACAGGAACAATCTACACCGATTTTCTTCCCGGCTTAGTATCGAAGATGTGTATTTGTAGCGATTCCGTGAGGGAATGTAAGGAGGCCTTGTATGCCCAGATCTCTCTCAGTGAAACATTTCTTTGGTCTATTTCCAGTTTTTATAACACTAGCTGCATAGCCGATCAGCTGTTTTGAACCTCTCTTTAAAGCCCCTTGTATTTTCCGGCCTCGGAGAGTGTCTCGAGAGATCGTTCCACTTCCGCGGTCAGTTGCAAATGAGGCAGTTTTGCGTTTTGCGACCATGATGCTTTTCGAACCGTGTCCAACCTCCTCTGGCTGCCAGATTAGAGCACAACCCGCAAACTGATAAGACAACGGAAATGCCTCGCGATAAAATAACATTATGCTTTCGGTCAACGGCATAATGTTTGTTTTTTTTTGGAGGTAGTGTGGTTTTCCTCTCCCGAAAAAACCATCATTTGGTTTGATTTGCTCAAAAGTCAAAGTCATGAGATTTGATTTGATTTACAGTGTTCTCAAGCAATAGAACACGTGCAATTAGCCAGATGGATATATATATATAATATACATATTATATATATATATATATTATATATATATATATACACCCGTTTACAAAAACGTTGCAATTTCAAAGTATATATGATATATATATGTCTTTTGTTTTCTCGTCAAAAAGGTGAGACACGAAGTATGTGTATTTCACGCTGAAGGAACAATACGTTTTTGTTCTAACAAAATTAATATTCAAGAATCGACGCAACAAGTTCAAAGAAAAAGCTACTTGTATTTTCTTTACGGAAGCAGTCCTTCTCAATGCCTGCTCCATATAGCTTGGATCTTCGCTGGCGTATCATAGAGCTGCACTTTGTAGAGAACAAAACTAAGAGGTCTATAGCGCGCCATTTAAGGATATCAATGTCTACAGTGCACCGTATACTACAAAGATTGGCAGAATATGGTCACGTACGCCCGGCAAGAATAGGAAGGCCAGACATTGCAGCGTTGTTAACAAGAGCGCAGCTTCTTGTGCTCATGGAACACGTATTGAACAATCCCACAAGTTATTTGAAGGAAATGGAGCAATATTTAATTGATTCAACCGGGAGCTCTTCAAACTTAGTCGGTCTTCATCGTATTTTGAGGCACAATGGCTACTCATACAAACGGGTAAATGTATTAATTAAAACGCAAAACTATTGGGAAGGGCAGTTGGAAGAATGGATTTGTCAACTTTACTTTTATAACACTATAACATAGGTGAAGAAAATAGCCCTTCGAAAAAATTTAGAGCTCAGACGGGAGTATCAAGAGACTATTGCTGTCTTTCGTCCAGAGGAGTTTGTGTTTTTGGATGAGTGCTTTTTTGTAAGTATACTATTGACAACAATTCATTGATAGGAATAAATTGAATTCGGTTGGTATGAAGTCCTTTTTTCTCTTAGAACTGAACATTCTCAATTTGCGACCATTTCAAATTTGTAACAGGATCGTGGAGTAACCAGAAATTATGGTTATAACGTGAGAGGACAGATTGCTACGGGTCGGTATGTAAATCCTCGTTCTCCAAGAGTTACATCTATATCAGCTGTCAGTTATGATAGCCTTATAGCGGCACACATGACAAGGAAAACGCTGAATGGCAGAAGGTTTAAACGCTTCCTGAGGAATGAGATCGCACCCCAGCTTCAGCCGTATAACGGAGTCAATGACCGATCTGTTGTTGTTATGGGTAGGTGTTGATTGTAACAATCTCTTCGTGACCTGATCTGGCAATGCACGGATCGTATGGCCGGAAATGTTTGCGCAAATGTTTGAACTCGATCTCAGAAGGCGTGATAAAAAAAAAAAGACACTTTTTACCTTATTGCGATCTGTAAAGATCGACCTTCTTTTGCTATCTAAATAAAAACGTTAATCAGTAGATGATCAAAAGTGCTGCAGGTGAATGAATCATAGTACTCCTCTTCTACCATAGATGACCGTGCACAATCTTTAATTTTCGCCCCCACAAGATATAAGGCCATAGTTGTTCAAAGGATGGGTAGCGCTATCCACCTGGGATAAATCACCATCCAGCGGATAAATAGTAACAAAACCTATTGAGTTAATTCTGTGGATAGCGTTATCCACCCTCTGAACACTGGGGCCAGGTCAGAGAAATGTTGCTAACAAAAGACCTCAAACTTATCCTACCATTTGAAACAAATGAAAATTCGCTTATTTAATTCTTTCATTGTTGGTTTTACAGATAACCATGCAGCCCATCACGTCGCAGGTGTAGAGGAGATTGTAGAGGCTACTGGGGCACTTCTTTTATATCTCCCACCTTATTGTCCCGAATTAAATCCAATCGAAGGAGTATTTTCTATAGTAAAAGGATGGCTTCGAGCAAACGATTTGATGTTTCTTATCACGCCAGACCCACAAGAAATGATATTGAGGGGATTCTTTCACGTCACTAGAAGTGATGTACAATCACTTTATACACACTGTGGTTATTCGTAACGAACATTCATTTACAGTCACCCAGTCATTGCCGTAGAACTGTACTTATAAATTGACTGGATTCAGATTTGAAAGTTTATGTATACGGTGGTATAAGTAAAATCAAACAAAGACGTATTAAAATAAAGTGGACATTCTTGAACTTTACTTGAACTTTGAACTTTATTGTCACAATATAACATTACAATTCTTAACTTTTTTTACAGTTGGCTCGCAAATAGTAAATCTAATCTAGGCGGGTCAACTGTGTACTTTTTAACTGGCACTCCCAGCTAAAACTTGACGGAGCTCTGCCGTAGCGTCCTCACACCACGGCAGGCTGAAGAATTGCTCTATCCTACTTTCAGCAACAACTTAATCCTATCTTTAATTCCTTATGATACAGAAGGTACTGTTATCACTTCCCTTCGACAACAACTCCAATTACACGTAGACAAGCCTAAAAGTGGGGTTCCAAACAATACTCCCCTGTTCACAAGTCCGATAAATACTGTGTTGTGTCTTTCTTTCAGTTTGTTCCAAATTTATTAAAATCATCTATCAATAGAAGTCAGTCAAGAAAAATTAAAATTCAACGGGTTGTTCCTTCCCGAGATCGTGGAAAGCTCCATTTATTAAGCAAATTATGTTTTGAACGTCGCACTTTTTTAGTTTCCCACGCCTTAGCAGCTTGCCCGATGGGTGAAAAGTCAAGTAAATGTTAAACACCGTATAGTATATTTAAACCAAGTGCGCACTAGGGGAATATCGGCCGAGGTCAAGATGGTATGGTACGTTCACGAAAGACACACTATCCACAGCCGTTTCAGAATCTTTTCTTTTCTTTCCTTTTTTATTGTCATTTTTAAGTAAAGATCTCTTTAAAGTCCAGGAATGTGGATTATTTAAATCCTTAAATAACACAATAAAAATAAAACAATTTATTACATCTGTTACTTTGGGCTAACATTTTGAGATGTCACGCAGGACATTTTTCTTCTGTTCTTCGAATTCTTCTTTGGAGAGAGCTCCTGATTGGTATAGCTCGCTTAGCATCTGCATCTGTTTTAATAGCTCTGTCCTGTTGTATGTGGCTTTATCAGCGGATGCCTAAGGAGGTCAGATGTAGACAAAAATCATATTTTTTTATCTTGAAGCTTCATGCTCCTTATCCTAAAGATAACTACTGTTGGCAAGGTGTTGCTTAGGGCGAGCTCCGCTTGATAGGACAACAGTAATTGAATCATGTGTATGGATAAATTTCGGCCAAGCCCTGATGGGCATGGCCGTTTATTAAAACTCATTATAGTAACATGGGAAAAGCCAAATCTAAAAGGCGTAGTCCCAGGAAAGGTGAGGGCAAACCCACTATATGCAAACGACAGAAAACAGGGAGGGAGAGAGGGAGGGACGGAAATTTGATCTTTACTTGCTTGTAGAAGCGAGTGAAAGAGAAGTCACGCTTTGTTTGTATGCCTTATAAGGTTTACCAAGGAATGACATCCCGGATGGCAGGAATGCCCCAACTGGAAGCTGGAAAGTTGCTCAAAACGTCGCAATCAACATAAAACCATTTCTTTCCTTTGGGAAAGAAAAAATATTCTTAATCTATTTGTTAGTTGTTTTAGAGAACGTAAGCGATAAAAGAAGTACGTTGAAGGAGACTTGAAAAAACTCACAGTTGCCCATGTGTTTTGTCAATCAATCTTTAACTATTCAATTCAAACAAGCTTGGACACTTACCTGTTCAGCATGGGAAGATACGTCGGATCTGCTGCTTTTTAGAAATACAGATGCTACTTCAGTTAATGCTTGTGTAAGCTCAGATGCGCTTTTGGTTCGTTTCTTGGAAGTATTTGAGAATACAGGGTAGTCTGGTGGCTCTTGATAACTACTGTGATGTCCCCTTTCCTGTGGAAATTAAAGTTACACTGAATTAACGCTGAAAAGTACCCGAGCCATTCATGACCAGCGATTTTAAGGAAATGACACTGAATGGTAATATTTTCATAAAGCCACTTTAACCAACAGATCAACAAAAACGCACTTAGCTCCCATCAAACCTGAGTATTCAATATACATTTGTTCATTACGCTTTGCTTTGTTATTCTTGAAAAAATTCAAAACATGAAAGCCCAAAATCATACAAGTGGAAACTACGTAGAAATACATGATAAAAAAAATGGTTTATGTTCACGTCTCCTCGAATTTACCAATGCGGTTGCCCACAGCCTGTATTCTCCGAGGCCCCACTTATCTTCGTGGATGGAACGTAGTCGTTCGATAGTTTTTTCCAGTGATTTTCCCTTCGACTGTTTTCGTGGTCTCTTGTTTTTCGAGGAATCGTCCGAATCTGTCTCGCTGTCGTCTGGGGACACTTGCACTGGGGCTGTTTTTCCTAAGAAAAACGTTAAAAAAATTAATGTTATAAAAACAAATGAAGAACTCAAAACGCAGCAGTAGAGTTATACTTACCTTGCGCGACATCTTTGGCAGTTCGTTTTGAAGCGCTCTCTTCCTGCTTTCTACATATATAGAAGACTGCTTGCTGATTCTTGTGCAGTTCGCCACTTTCGAAAGCCCTCTGAAGGTCATCATTTGATGTAATTTTAAATTTTTTGTTTGAATAGACGATATAACCAATTTCAGCCCTTTCTGCCTCACTGAAACCAAGGTGTTCTCCATACATATCAACAAGCATTCGCGTGGTACTCTGTACATCCATCTCCGGGAACTCTTCAATCCTGAATTTTTTAAAAGTTCTCTTATTGTTGGGGTCGTTCATTACCCGAACTAATAATTTACGGGTAGCCA
>NW_027179724.1:1706871-1716871 GCF_036669935.1 Montipora foliosa | reverse complement strand
GGTGAGTCGATAAAAGAGCGCAGTTTAAACCACCATGAAAAGCATAGTTGTTGGATTTGCCAGGAGGAGTTGAGCAGCGAGCTTGTTCTTCTTGAACATTACCAAAATCATATGCAGTTGGAGGAGCCTTCGATCTGAATTGGTTTAGTAGCAAGCTTTCCCTTTGACAACTTCTAACCTAATTGGATGGAATTATCTCAATGAAATGTATAAATGGAGGACTTGAATGCTTGGTGCTCTAACCTCGACTTTGAAGCTTTCATTGCACATTTCTAACCCTGCATCATTCACACTGATTGTTAGAGGGGAATTTCGAGTGTAAAAGCTATGTATGTACCAGTTGAAAGTACTTGCACTTATCTTATCTAGGTCGTTACGATCTCCAAACTATTTCTTTTTATAGGAAAGGTCTGCTTCTTTCTTTCCCCTTCAGGTGAATAAATTCACTGCTATCGGCACGATTTCAATTTAAGTTCTTTGCCCCTGCTTCGTGTCTTTGCATGCAGTTCTTAGTTATTGATTGGTACCTGTTTTTTCTGTTATTATTAACAAAGTTGAGTTGTGAATGAGTTTTGTGCGTTTCTGCTAGTTTATAGTTGCTGCACAGAATATGAAGCGCAATTCACTTGAAAATACTTCCTTGAGTCTTTCTACTGACGAGGATCAACTAATGGCATTCAGTCTCTGCCTCTTGTTAGCGGAATAACAACACTACATACTTGGTGACCCGAGCTGATTAACACTAACTTTGCATTCGTGCAGTTTCCTTAATTGTGTTAACTCCTTATCTGTGTTCTTCGAATTTCACTTTGGAGTTTATGTTATGTATACATACGGCAACTTAAGGTCTGAGTACGAAAAGCCAGCAGAAATTGTTTTATTACACTTATGGGAACATCCCGGTTTGTTACATTAATATTGTTGTTATCCAATACTTTTATCATTGTATCCAGACGATATTCGCAAGAATGAAATTTTCAGTGCGAGGGTGGCCGGAAGAGACAATTAATTCATCGCCCAAATGTTATGTATTAAAAAAATGAGAAACAACACGAACGACAATAAAAGATATTGTTCATTTTCCAAAAACGAATTGTTTCTTTTCAAATGTTGATTTGCCAATACTTCAATATGCTGCATTCTAGTAGAGTTCGAAATCCTTAAATTTCTACAGCGGTCGGATCAGCCGTCCCGATCTGGAGGTTTGCAGGACGCCAGGAGTCTTTGTGGTAAGAGGAGACGTGCTGCGGTGACCGTTAGTCTGCGTTTCTTAGTGATGTTGTGCAACCTCTGAGAGGGGTGGGATGGTGGTGCATTTAGTTTGGGGGGGGGGGGGGTGGTCCTGTCTCTCGGTGATCGGGGTCGGGAAGAATCGTGTTACTTAAGCTGATTGCTGGTGCCGAAGGAAGAAACTGCGCAGACGGACGTGGAGGAGAGCACTGAGGGATGGTTCGCGGATGCGCAGCTGGTTGCAATTGGGCCCCGTTTGGACGGAGTACGCGCTTGCCAGTGTTTATGGCGTAGGTGCATGGCAACGGGCTGGCGACGACCTGACCTAAAATCCATGGTGATTTACGTTGTAACGGACGAGGCTTGGTGTAAGCGTGCGAAGGTTGAGTGGGCTTGTATTGCATTTTTGAGGCCTCCTTGCGTAGAGTGATGTCAGAAAATACTGTCGAATGTTCTGCCAGTGCAGTTTTTCGGAGGTCTTCTGAGTGACAGTGTAGAGTTTGGTAAGGTGTTGATCTCAGGGACGATCGAAGATTGTTTATTCCGCTTCGAACGCCTGTGCACCTGTGCACCTGTGCATGTAATTAAAATGATAAAGAGGACCCTTGCCTTTCTTTTCAACAAGAAAAGCGATACTATCAAAAGCGACGGGCTTTATCAGGATTAGAGGTAGTTTAAACATGACTGACATTTATTAATAGCTTTGCGACTCGCTTGGATTGCCCGTCTGCTTTCTTTTCGTTCTCAAACTGGAAATTAATTCCCAACAACTTTTTCAGAAAACTTGGCGGTTTAAAGTTTTTACTTTTGTGCAACTATGATACAAAATTTCTCCATCCCAAATTACCGGTTTTTTTGATAGAGAAATGCTGTCTTTCTTCAGTGAGCTTAAATCATTGGATACCTTCTATCCAGGTAAAACTAGTACTGTCATGTTTAACAATAGAGAGATTTTCATAGACAATAAACCGTCTTGGTCTGTGGCGTACCCCAAGGCTCAATTCTCGGGCTACTGTTTAAGCCCAATTGTAAATTTTAGCAGTGTACCGGAGTGACAGGCCTACACGACTCCCTAGCGCGTGCTTTAATCTTTCAGTTTTGTAATTTGGCTCTCGCGAGTATGTATTTGATTGACCGCCGTCTTTTTGTAATATATAAAGGGGGGGGGGGGGGGGGGGGAAGTTCAGTTTTAGATGTCTTTGAGCCACGGTTGTCGCTCTATTAAATGCCAGTCTTTCATGTGGATTTGTTTTAATTTCGTCGCTGCTGGCTGGTACTGTGTAACGAAACTGACAAGATTCGTTTGCTCTCCTGTGGATTTTGAAGGAGTGCCCGTTTCCCGTTTTTAAATTTCGCTTCTGAGAGGGTCCTTTGAGCGAGATTCTTGGCCCTCTTTCTCTTAGGCGTGATTTAAAATTTTGGATGAGCTGTTCAAATATATCTTTAGTAGAGTTTGTTCTGAGAAGTCTCAGAGGGTCGCCTTTGACGAAACCCTTTTTGACTTCTGGTTAGTGGCACGAGGAAAAGTACCTATGTTGAAATGTTTCTGTAGGTTTGAAGTGCGTGCGCATGTCAAGGACTGAATTACTTTTGAACCTCTCGCCTTTGTAAATGGCAGTGTTTGTATCCAGAAATATCGTTTCTGTATCTGAAATTTCAGCCGTAAATTTAATTGTCGGCTGGTATTTGTTTGCTTGTTCAATGAACTGCATTATCTCCTCTCTCTTTGTATTTATTTTGTGTTTTCTTCTTTCATTTGTACTTCCTTCTTATTTCCGCTCTTTCCCTTCTCATAAAAATGAGCCGCACAAACAATAATATCGTGTACGTCGCGAACAGCGACCCAAGCATCTTTTGTTCACGACCGAGTCAGAAGGGGAGTGGGTCTATTCCTGATTTGACGTCACAAACTGATTTACGTTACATTAACTCTTTGTAGAAATGCATGCAAAGTAGACTGTGACGTCAAATCAGGAATAGACCCACTCCCCTTCTGACTCGGTCGTGAACAAAAGATGCTTAAATTTTCGCAACTTTCGAAGCCTATAAAATGGCAGGATGTGTTAGAAAAGGGAAAAAATGGCCGCAATGCGTCTCGAACAGGTGCAAAGATTCATTTTAGCAAAAAAAATATTTTGGGGTTATGGGCACTTTAAGCTTATTGCAACACTTTTAAAGGAACAAGAGGCTGGCTAGAGACGTGGAAAAAGAGACACAACGTCGGTCAAATGAGCATCGCTAGGGAAGAGGGAGACGTTAGCCCAGAGACCATAGACAGCTGGAATGAAAAAGTGAAAGAGCTGACTAAGGGCTACTCTCCTAGGGATGTATGGAATGAGGACGAAACGGGCTGCTTCTGGAAGGCGATGCCTGAGAAATCGCTCTCTCAAAAGGGAAAACGCTGCAGAAGTGGCAAGAATGAGAAGCAACGAATAACCGCTGTATTCTTTGTGAATGCAGAGGGCGAGAAAGAGGGTCTTATTGTGATAGGAAGTAGTACTCCTGCGGCGCTTAGTATCTCAGCCATGAAAAGGCGTGGATGAGAACTGAGATAATGGCACTATCCACACCAGGTTGAACAACAGTCTGAAAAGAGAAGAAAGACACACTATCCTTTCTTTGGACAATGCAATGTGCCATCCACCATCGCTGACCGACATGTTCTCTAATATTAAAGTAGCCTTTCTACAGAAGAACACCACCTCGCGCACCCAGCCCGTGGATGCGGGTATAATCAAGCAGTGGAAGGTCTATTACAAAAGGAAGTTGCTGCGGCATATCGTCAGTCAATTTGACGGAGAGCATTCTGCCAGCCAAATAGTGAAGTCTGAAAACCTGTTGATGGCCGTGCGATGGATGGTTAATACTTGGGACGAAGTCAAAGCACAGGTAACCCAGGCTCACTGTGTGCGTCACGTAGGTATTGAAATATAGAGAACATATGAGGAGAAGTTTAGGTCTGAAAATTTGCTAGAAAATGGTAATAAAAATCGATAAAACTTACCATGTGGTGAGCTGTTGTTGTCTTTAATACGTACACGAAGTTTCGGGGAAAATGGTCCCCGTTCACCTTCCTTCATAATATAGTGACAAGGTAGGAGACAGAAGCCAGCGTCGGGACTCCGATCGACCCAAAACAAGCACGATTTTTTCCGCGAAAATCAAATCCAGTCGCTAAATAAACACGCCAGGTTCGTGGAATAGGAATTTCTCTAAACCATGAATCCGCTGAAGCATCTCCAGGTAGCAACACGGAGCCACCAGACTCCGTAAAACTTGTAAGTTAACCTGCTAAAATGGCGGCCAGAAAGCGTGGTATTCACGAAGTGCCCAATTCAAAATGGCACTGAACTCTGGACGCCTGGTGACGAGTATAATAAGTTCTGGAGGGAGGGGAGTCCCAAATTGCTCAGTGAGTTTTGTTTTTAGCAATTTGGGACTCCCCTCCCTCCAGAACTTATTATACTCGTCACCAGGCGTCCAGAGTTCAGTGCCATTTCGTGAGTACCACGCTTTCTGGCCGCCATTTTAGCAGGTTAACTTACAAGTTTTACGGAGTCTGGTGGCTCCGCGTTGCTACCTGGAGATGCTTCAGTGGATTCATGGTTTAGAGAAATTCCTATTCCACGAACCTGGCGTGTTTATTTAGCGACTGGATTTGATTTTCGCGGAAAAAATCGTGCTTGTTTTGGGTCGATCGGAGTCCCGACGCTGGCTTCCGTCTCCTACCTTGTCACTATATTATGAAGGAAGGTGAACGGGGACCATTTTCCCCGAAACTTCGTGTACGTATTAAAGACAACAACAGCTCACCACATGGTAAGTTTTATCGATTTTTATTACCATTTTCTAGCAAATTTTCAGACCTAAACTTCGCCTCATATGTTCTCTATATTTCAATACCTACGTGACGCACACAGTGAGCCTGGGTTACCTGTGGTCAAAGGCGATGTTATCAGTAAGTAGAGACCTTAATTAAGATCTAGGACGGCAACCTCAGCGAGAACGTCACATAGCAATAGACACTAATGAGCAAACCAATGGCTTTGCACGTGCGCTTTAAAATTTGTAAATTTCTTTCCCATTCTCTGCCAATCTGCAACGCGAAATGACCAAATATCAAGTTCTAAGGAAGTCGCAAGCCAACAGGTTTAAATCTTTGATTTTCTTTCTTAGTTTCAACACTCATCCTCCCAATTCAGTTCCTGGATCGTTTGGATATTTTGTGGAAGTTGAACAAATTGGAATAATCACGAAACACTCAAAGAAACTCAAACTAGCAATCAAGTATTAAATGACGTTTTCGCGGCCGTCGACGTCTTAGAACTTAAGGTCCCTAGTGTTTCAAACATGTAGGTATGTACCCCTGAACCATGGATTTGGATGACGACGATGACGATGATCCGTTTGCCGGTGAGGAGTTACTAGACCTTGAAGCCCTAGTACAGAAGATGTCCAAGAAAAAATATTGACGTTATACCCTATGCTGCTATCGACGATGACACAGACGCCTATCACCGTTTAGACCCTGCTCAACCTGACTGAAGAGATACCCTACGAGATGAGGTTATCGCAACTCACACAAAAAACAAGACAGAAATATAGATTGATTCGGACAGTGATGATGGCAGTGACGATGCTCCTTTACCAATCCCAGCAGCGCAAACAGAAAACGTTGTATATTTGCTTAATTTTAGCATATGAGGTAATTATCTTCATGTAATCACATTAACCGGTCAAGTTCAGGCTTATTTTTTTGATTTTTCTCTTAAGCAACCACCTCCTACCGGCGATCACTTTGTCGTAGTCGCTTACCAGAGAGTTGACTGTACGTGATGTGGATTTCCGGTCGTTTCCGTCGTTGCCGAAGGCGAAAGTTGAGTTTATTTTAATTTTCTCGCCGTCAGAAATCCCGGATCTGGGAGCTTCAAAGTGACGATTTCCCGGATCCCTCTTCTTAATAACGTTGAATCCCGCGTCAAGTCCCATAGATTTTTAGAATCCCGAATCCCGGGCTCCAAAAAGGCTAAATCCAGGATCCTGAAAATCCTAATGAGGCCCCTTACGAAAGACTAAAATTGACATTCATCTTAAAGTATTTGACAATGAGAACAAAATGATGAAGCAACTTGAACGTAAATCTTTTGTCAAGTATCTTGCGGGTGTAATGATCGACCATAATCTTTCCTGGACATTTCATGTAGACTACATTTCCCTCAAAACTCCTCAAGACTCAGACATTTTGTAGGAACTTCTATTCTTTTCAATATTTATCGCTCTTTAATGCATCCATACATTTCTTACGGACTATACTGGCCTGGAGCCAGACTTTTAAGGCTAATCTTAACAAAATTTAAATCCTCCAGAAGCGAGCCCAGTGTTTAATTAGCTTTAATTTACTTTAATTTGCAAGTAAAAAAGAGCATGCTATACCTCTATTCATACGTGCTAACATTCTTCCTGTGGAGATGCTCTATTACAAAGCTCTATCAACTCTAATGCATGATGATATCCATTGGAAACCTGCACCTACAAACTTGATAGACCTTTTTACTAACATTGATTCTATCCACTCCTGTAACGCTCGATCAGCGGAAGCGGGCAATTTTTATGAGAAATTTTCAAGGTTACATCAACAGAGTCAATCCTCGCGGATTGGATGTAAAATATGAAATGAAGTTCCTCAATACTGACGAAAAAAGAGGAGATTTTCCTTTTAAATTTGTTTAAAACAAATATTACTGCGATTTTTAGAGCTTGAGGATTCTTATGTTCATCTTATTAGCCTTATACAAAAATTACGTCTTCTGGCTGAGTAGAAATATTCTACAGGCTAATTTATCAAACCTTAGGGGACATGAAAGAGTCCATATTGGAGAAAGCCCATATAAGTGTGAGCACTGTGGGTGTTTTAGACAAGTTGGGCATCTAAAATTGCATCAAAGAGTACATACTGGAGACAAGCCTTATCAATGTAAACATTGTGACAAGTTCTTTAGTCAAAGGTAAAGTTCTAGGGAGCATAGAAAAGTCCACACTGGGCAAAAGCCTAATAAATGCAACCACTGGAGCAAGAGCTTTGGTTACTTAGCAATTTTAAGAAGACATAGAATGATTCCTACCGGAGAAAAGCAAACAGTGTGACCAGTGTTTTAGACGACCAGGGGACCTGAGGAAATATCATGAAAGATCCATAGTGTGAGTAAGGCCTAAGCAGTGCGAACACTGTGGGAAGTGTTTTCCTCAACCGGAAAGTCTAAGTTTTCATCGAAGAGTGCGTACTTGGAGAGAAGCCCTGTGAATGCAAACAGTGTGGCAAGTGTTTTATTAGATTGTTCACTTTAAAGAACCATGAAATAGTCGACACTGGGCAGAAGCCTCTCAAATGCAACCAGTGTGGCAAGTGTTTTGGTTATTTATTAACTTTAAGAACACATAGACTGATTCATACCGGAGAAAAGTCTTATGAGTGTAAAGAGTACAGAAAGTGTTTTACGGGAGCAACAGTATTAAGGAGACATGTCAGAATCCATACTGGAGAGAGACTTTCTGAATACGAGCACCGTGGTAAGCCCTTCAGTCAAGTAGCAAGTCAAAGGAGACAAGGAGACATCTCCACAGTGAAGAGAAAAAGCGAGAAGTAAGTATGAGGAGATATGAGCAACGTCGCACCGGAAAACAGCCTCATGAATGTAAACAGTGTGACAAAAAATTTAATTAACCAGGGACATTAATTACACATGAAAGAATCCATAGCGGAGAAAAGCTTTATGAGTGCATACAGTGTGGCAGGTGTCTTACGCACAGGGAAACTTTAAGGACGCATGAAAGAGTCCATACTTTAGAGAAGCCTTATAAATGCAAACAGTGCTGGAGGTGTTTCAGATACAGAAAAAAAAAACTCTACAGACACACGAAAGAGTCCATCCTGGAGAGTAGCCATATGAATGCAAAGAATGTGGCAAACGTTTTAGCCGAGCAGATTCCCTTAAGAGACATGGAAAAATTCACACAAGTGCAAGAAGGATCAAAGAGTATCAAAAGATACTGGAAGTAGGCCAGAAGATAACATAATAACACAAGATTTTGAGGGGCATGAAAGTCAACCAGAGCATGAGTTAAGCTGTTGGGCAATTCCTCTTGACAATTAAAAGTGGGCTGTCCAGTACAGCCAAATTAAGAGTAAGAGTCACATGCTGTTGTTCTAAACCCAAAGCTGAACCAAATGTCTTAGGAACACGTTCTAACATTAGTCCCGCTGTACGTTGCTATTGAGGGGATCAGAGTTGGTGGAGTGGCCCAAGCTCGATTCCTGACTCACCTTCATATGTGGGTTGAGTTTATTTATTAGTGTGCTCTCATCAAAAACTAACATTTGATTCGATCTGGTTATATTTCTTGTGAATTAATTGAATTAGATGTACAGCTTTCCCAATTTATCAGCAGAGAACTTGTGCCGCACTAAATATGCTTGTGACGTTATGAAATATGATGATGATGACAATGATTCTTATGACTGTTATTATCATTATCATTATCGTCATCATCATCGTCATTATTCACATTCCAAGACCTAATGATAACATTACTCGTAAAAAAGCAGTAACAACAGGTCAATATGGAGGCAGTACGGCGCAGGGGTTAGGGTGCTTGCGTTGAGGTACGGAGATCCTTCGGATCCTGGTAGTCGTTGGCTCAACCTCTCGGCTGCACTTGTAAATAGCAACATGTAACTGGATTAACAGTTGTTGCTTATGTTTCATTGATTTCGTTCCATTGACTGCCTGCAACGCCCCTAGAAGTAGAGGTCACTTAAGTAGGTATGCATGCATTATTACTATGTAAATAGAACTGAGAAGGATAATGGGTCACTGATAAGCCTTAACTAAGGTTTGTCTTAACGTTTTTTCGCCCTGTAACTATTGTTAAGGGTGGTAGCACTTACCTACAGAAAATAATTGGTTTCTAAGGAAGCTCTTTTGTCAAGAGCAGTACACAAAGGTTGCATGGATGGATCTTTGAAATTACTTTATTAGTTTTTTTACATGAGAATTTTTATCATTTCGTAAATGAGAGTATAAAGGAAAACAAGTTATGATGGAATAAATTTTAATACTTTTGTAAATATTGATGATGATGATTATTATTATTATCATCTTTATTGTTATTATTGCCGTTATTATCATTGGAATCATCAACATGGAAGGCAGTACGGCGCAGGGGTTAGGGTGCATACGCAACTAGTCCCTGTCTTTGCGTTTCGGTGAGAAATATGTAAAAACTCTCAGAAATTGAATGAAAGAGGCTGTTTTTTCACTGGATGGGAACCCTCCCGTCATTTTTGATAAACTGTAGCGTGTAATTTCTATTTGGACAAAAAATGGAAGTGATACTTTGAAAAGAGTATTAAAGGAGGGCCTTATAAGTTATGACGTCATAACTTTTTTACAAATAACTTTTTAAAATCAATGCTACAGATTTTGTGTTAGACTGTTCTCGTACTGTTGCGTGAGAAAATTGTGGAAAACATTGTTAGCTCGCCGAGTTTTCAGGCATTTTCTGCTTTGGTCACGTAAATTACCAAATATGGTTGTGAGTCGAACGAGACAAAGAAATGTTAAATAAACTACATTTAGCAAAAAGGGTAACTGTTGAGTTGTAGGGACTCGAGAAATGATTATTTGAAGGGGTCCATAGCAACAGTTTGGTAGTAAAAAGCCACTATCCTATTTATTTTACAAAAAGCATGAAGGAATTGAAATGCGGAGAA
>NW_027179724.1:1686871-1701871 GCF_036669935.1 Montipora foliosa | reverse complement strand
GATCTTTTCTTGATCCAGCTTGATCAAAGTTGTCGGTGATCGCGAGATTGACTGGTTGCGGTCGCTGAATAATCTGAATAATGTTCTGTGGCCTTCTCTGAAAGCTTCTTGACAGTTTCTTTCTTACGAAAGATTCGCCACCAGTAGCCTAACAGTCTATAATCAAGTGACCCATCAGGATTTTACTTACTTGTTGATTATGTGAAAAACTGAGTCGCTAGACAACCTGGTAAAGAGAGCAAGATCGACCGCGGCAGGTATGTTTTGCAGGTTGCAGGTTGCAGGTTGCAGGTTGAAATTTACTGTGACTGTTACATGAATAGCTAAACTTAGGCCTAATTAGGCCTAAAGAAACGTTTTTAGGCCTAAGGAGGCCTAAAGAAACGTTTTTTTTAGGCCTAATTAGGCCTAAGGTTAGCTATTCATGTAACAGTCACGGTAAATTTCAACCTGCAACCTGCAACCTGCACCTGCAAAACATACCTGCCCAGATCGACCGTTAACGTCTTAAGCAGCAATATATAAAGATGAAGTATCACCCATTCCCAGGAGATAGACTATTGATCGAGTTACGAGTTGAGTTGAGTTTGAGTTGAGTTTGAGTTGAGTTTGAGTTAAAATTGAGTTAATATTGAGTAACGGTTTTTGGCATATTTGGCACTTAAATCTAATAAATATTAAGTAGAAGTCACTGGGAAGACCATGAAACACCGTTTTCGTGAAGTGCACAGGTGTATATTTACGAAATAGTTTTAAACTTGAAATTTCATGCACGGCAGTATCCTTGTTTACCAGTTTACCAGTTTCAGCACTTTTTACTACTGTCTGTTTTGCTGTTATGTGGTCTCATCGACCAATGGTCCCTTTAGAAGATTATGCCAAGCCGACCATATGGCTGATGAAAAGACCAGACCATAACACTGTGTGGTGCGATCTTTAACATCTCACAGAGTTTATGAACATTGAAGTTTGTGAGACGGGACCTGCGATTTATAGTCCTTATTCGCGAAGACTTGAAAGTCTAACCATTTGCGGATGTTATTATAAAGGCAGCACCTTCTCCTCAATTATTTTAAGACCCTGAGTGTTGCGAGTCCGTCCGGAGTCGAATTCACGATCTCGTGCATAACAAACTGAGCCACCGGCGAACGGTTGTTCCGTCTAGCGATCAAGTCTATCGACGCAGAAAAGACGTCCTCTTGTAAGGCTAAAGATGGGTTTTACTGTTAAGCCAGCTTATAGCCCCGGCGGCTAAACGATTAAACGTACCGTTTGTCATCCAGCAGTGTGGTTTTCATGATCGGCTATCACACAAAATTATCGGAACAAGTGAGCCGCAATGAGGGTTTGTGTAAAATCTGGAACTCGGAACCTGGAACCCGTTTTTTCCCTTACTGACCCTAGCCTCGGAAGTGCCTTTGTCAGTTCTGATTTACGTCACAGTTGCCGGCAAAAACAAAAGAAACCGTGAACGAAAAACCAAAATTAATTAACAAGTAAATAACAAGTAACTTCGAACGCTTTCCGACGACTCTTCGATTAACTATCAACATTCCATTGAGTGAGAAGCAGAACCCGAAGTGCGCAAAGATGCCAAGTCTTACCATGTAGAAACGGGAAACAGAAGGTGAGCGAAACAAACATCATTTCATAGTGTTTTCCCTGATTAGTAACAAGTTATATTCTAGAAAAGGGTTTTTAGGCCTAGACCCGGCCCAATCTCGGTCTTAAATTTCTGGGACACTTGATGCCACACATAAGTTCACCCCCCACCCTTCCTTCCTTTCGAAGTTGTAGGGAAAAAAAACTATTGACTTTTCTCATGGATGCCTAAAGTTATAGCGCAATCAACATTGAAAAGGGGGGAAGGGGTTGCATTTTGGGTTGGTGTCACCATCTTTTTGGCTGGAATTGTAGCTAGGCAACTAGACGTCATAATCAAGCATTACTTGATTACTCGAGGTGCAAATGCTTGGAACCAACAGTCAAATCAAATACGTGAGATAAGGGATCTTGGAAGCTTTAAACGTGCGATATTCTAGGACACATTTTAAATCGCTAGGGCTTGTTCATAGTAAATTAATAAATAATATGTTGGTTTCTAATTATTACTATTGTTTAAATTTCTTTGACATTAAATAATATTTAGCGCTAAGTTATACCTAGTTTATTAGTCGTTTTAACATTTATATCTTGTAATTCTTGTAATTTTTTTGGCATTTATACTTTGTAATTCTTACACGGCATGTCTCTTGTCTCTTTCAACTTTGCAGTGAAATGGTTTTCCGACATGTGTGACTAGGTCAAAAATGTTCACTTACTTAAATGCTCGGCTTGCATTACAAAACTTCGGTGACTAGCAAACGTGACAATCGTGTTTTAGAATTTCAGCGATTGTGAGCAAAAAGCGTAATGCGGGCTCTCTTCGTCGTCCTCTTTCGTTTGATGAGATGATCGATCATGATGCCGCACGACAAATACGGTTCATCGTAGCCGCCGGGCTGGCTTTAATTATAAATGGCTTACCCTTATCCCTTTGAAGACATCGTTTTGACGTCGATAGACTTTACAGCAGCAACGAGAATGATGCCTTAAAAGGTGTAATAATAATGACATTGTTTTGATCAGGAAAGCCATGCAATTTTGGAAAAATGTATGCAAATATAGCTTTCAACACGAAGAAAACAGTTTTCGAAGTGACTTGTACTGAATATTCACTACTTTTAATTACGAAAAACGCCAAAAACTGTAACTCAATCTTAACTCAAACTTAACTCAATCTTAACTCAAACTTAACTCAAACTCAACTCAAACTCAACTCGGCTCGTAACTCGATGAATAGCCGATCCCCATTCCCAGCATTAAATAAAGCAACAGTCGAAGAGTTGTGATCCAGTCACATCTTATGCAAGTGTTATAATGCACTTGTCGTGGGGATATTTTTGTCAAAATCTCTAGAATTTGGCAAAGCCAAAGACTATAAAATTTGAGGAAACACGTTCATCACGGTGAATTTGCTGCCTGTAAAACACAACATGCTCAACTTTTCTGAGTACTTGATTACTCAATTAAGCAAATTCTCAGATATTTTCAAAAATAATCAAAATGGTGACGAGTGAAATTAGGGAATAATTTCATGTGCGTTCTGCCCAAAATCAAATAATTTGAAGGAAATTATTTCATTCTGGACAAAACGCAAGTGAAATGATTCCTTAATTTCACGTTTATACCATTATTAATATCATGGGTGGCAAATTACTGCCATTAAGATGCTATTTTGGCAGCGTAAGAAAAGTTGCCATGGCAACATTGTTATTTCACATGTGAAATTATAAATTAATGCTGAAATTTTGCGCCAAAATGAGGAGTAATTTGTCACCCATTTTATTATCAAAATAAGCACTTGGGCTATATTTCACTTGTTGGGTTTGATAAAAACATTGCATATATTAAGGAACTATTCAAGACATTTCTGTTTGTCCTGAATTCTGGGTTCATCTGCAACTTTGAAACAAGTGGCACAGAGGTAGTCCTAAATGGATCCACCTTCTGCTCACTTCCACGTATACTTATTTAGGCCTGGCCAAACGCTCGCAACATCTCAACGCAACATCTTGCAACATTGTTGGGCGCAACATGTTGCGTACTTTTGGCCACCCTGTTGCGATATGTTGCGATGTGTTGCAACATGTTGGATGATGTTGGATCAAATTTGAAAACGGTCAAATTTTTCGTGCAACATTTTGGATGTTGCATGATGTTGTACTCGTATTAGTAAGCTTTTAATAGTAAACTGTAGTAAAAATGCTACAAATTTCAAACATTTGTTTTGCAATAACTTGACGCATAGCAAATAAAGTTTAGTGAGTGGTTTGTTAATTCATATGGTGCGTTTTATTGAAAATAAATAACAAATTTCATAATCAATAAAAATGAATATTAATCTATGATAATAAAAATCGATACTACACCTGTAACTCAACTTTTAGGCATTGATTTTTATTGATTTCTAATACCAATCAATCAATTGTTATTGATTATTATCAGAAACCCATAAGGGTTGAAACGTGTAACGCGCTTTCACAGCTTCCGAATATTCAGTGCGAATTGATTGGTTGAATGTTTCAGTGCTAAGTACCATATTTGGAAACCCCTCGCTCTTGTTGTTCCAAATATGGTACTTAGCAAATTGAATATTCAGAAGCTTGTTTCCCAACACACAAGGGGCCGTTACACGTTTCAACCCTTATGGGTTTCTGTTATTATTGATTTTCATTAATTGATATCGCCGGGGTTATCGTATGACTCGGTAACACGTCTCAACAGGCTAATAATATAATTGTATAATTCTCTGGGTTTGGTAAGAATGAATGCCATTAACAACAGTTTTAAATGTGAACAACTATTCTATGATCGCGTTTCAGCCTATGGGCGGGCCTTGGAATGTGGACTTTGGACTTTAGACTACGGAATTTGAACTGGATATGAAACATGTATGAGATAACGATGTCGGACCCCATAAATTAGAGTAAACAGCAAAACAAGGATAGCACCTCCTGACCAAGATGTTGTAACACAAAATAAAGAACACTGAAATACTGTGAACTTAAAAGGAAATCGGCGTAAAATACGTCGTACAATGTGTAGCCTTCCCTTAGCCTCTTGTTTGAATACTGTTTTAACACGAAACATGCAGGGTTGCACAGTTAGACTGCAGGTGGTGACCACCGTTATGTAGCCTACGGAATGACATTATCAGTAAGGGCCATCAAATGATCTTACAAAATGCCAAATATTTCAAATGTCGTTTCGAAAATTCCTTTTTATTTTCGTCTGTTTTAGTGAGAACTGAGATTTTGATGCACCAAAAGATGCCAAGGGCTGTTTTGCACAAGACGAACTGTACTGGGATCAAGGATTCTCGAGGGAAAGAAAGAAGGAGTTGCGGAAAGGAAGGACAAAATAACATGAGAAATTTAGGGGACCGTACAGGAGAGAGGACTAAGAAATGCAAGCAGGATGACAAGTGCTTTAGTGAAGCTATAAAATCACGTGGAATCTATACTGGAGAAAGGCCATATAAATGCAAACAGTGCGACAAATGGTTTAGTGGAGGAGGAAATTTAAGAACGCATGAAAGGACACATACTGGAGAAAAGCCTTATGAGTGCAAACAGTGTGGCAAGTGTTTCAGTCAAGGACAACATTTAAGGGTTCATGAAAGAACACATACTGGAGAAAAGCCTTATGAGTGCAAACAGTGTGGCAAGTGTTTCAGTCGAGGACACGATTTAAGGAGACATGAAAGAACACATACTGGAGAAAAGCCTTATGAGTGCAAACAGTGTGGCAAGTGTTTCAATCGAGGAGATAATTTAAGGATTCATGAAAGAACACATACTGGAGAAAAGCCTTATAAATACAAACAGTGTGACAAGTGTTTCAGTCAAGGACAAAATTTAAGGATTCACGAAAGAACACATACTGGAGTAAAGCCTTATAAATGCAAACAGTGTGGCAAGTGTTTCAGTCTAGGACAAATTTTAAGGATTCATGAAAGAACACATACTGGAGAAAAGCCTTATAAATGCAAACAGTGTGACAAGTGTTTCAGTCAAGGACAAAATTTAAGGATTCACGAAAGAACACATACTGGAGAAAAGCCTTATGAGTGCAAACAGTGTGGCAAGTGTTTCAGTCGAGGACACGATTTAAGGAGACATGAAAGAACACATACTGGAGAAAAGCCTTATGAGTGCAAACAGTGTGACAAGTGTTTCAGTCAAGGACAAAATTTAAGGATTCACGAAAGAACACGTACTGGAGAAAAGCCTTATAAATGCAAACAGTGTGAGAAGTGTTTCAGTCAAGGACAAAATTTAAGGATTCATGAAAGTACACATAACTGGAGAAAAGCCTTATAAATGCAAACAGTGTGGCAAGTGTTTTAGACGTGTGGGACATTTAAGGAGACATGAAAGAACACATACTGGAGAAAAGCCATATAAATGCAAACAGTGTGACAAATGGTTTAGTGGAGGAGGAAATTTAAGAACGCATGAAAGGACACACACTGGAGAAAAGCCTTTTGAGTGCAAACAGTGTGGCAAGTGTTTTAGAAGAGTAGGACATTAAAAAAGGCATGAGAGAATTCACACTGGAGAAAAGCCTTATGAGTGGAAACACTGTGGCGAGTGTTTCAGTCGAGGAGAAAATTTAAGGATTCATGAAAGAACACATACTGGAGAAAAGCCTTATAAATGCAAACAGTGTGACAAGTGTTTCAGTCAAGGACAAAATTTAAGGATTCACGAAAGAACACATACTGGAGAAAAGCCTTATAAATGCAAACAGTGTGACAAGTGTTTCAGTCAAGGACAAACTTTAAGGATTCATGAAAGAACACATACTGGAGAAACGCCTTATGAGTGCAAACAGTGTGGCAAGTGTTTTAGACGTGTGGGACATTTATAATTATAAGGGGACATGAAAGAACACATACTGGAGAAAAGCCTTATGAATGCAAACAGTGTGTAAAGTGTTTTAGTAGAGCAGGATCTCTAAGAAAACATCAACGAATCCACACTGGAGAAAAGCCTTATGAGTGCAAACAGCATGGCATCTGACAGGATGCGGCGATGCGGATCCGCATAATTCACTGAAATCCGCATCTTCCGCATAATTCCGATATTTTCCGCAAAAAACAGAAGAAATATCTGATATTAGTGATAAAGCAGCTCCTTAACATCCTCAAAAACATAAAAGCCGAAGAAATTGACTGTTTTGAAACGTTTATTTTCCTGAACATTGAAGAAAACACACCATTTCGTTCGCAAGATGAAAGTTCGTAAGAAAGATCGTAAGCAGTTTCCGCGCATTTTTTCGCCAATGAGCCTGGACACTAGTTTTTGTTCCTACAATGCTTTCCATTGGACGAGAAACAGTTACACTTCAGCAAATGACGTAACTGATAAGAAACTAAGGGCGCGTTCGATTGACCGTATTCCGGAATAGGATTACATGGAATACAAGGTAGAAATCCTTCGTTTTTACGGAGATTCACGTACATTAAAAATGTCGAACACCTGCTAAAATGCTATTTTAAACATATCTTTATTTTCCTTGTTGCTTCGAAACGCCAGACATACCGTTTTGAATTCATCACTTCACCTATTCTTATTCCGGAATACGGTGAATTAAACGCACTTAAAGTCAATGATCGAGGGAATGGATCGCGCTCCAAAGGTATTGCAATTTTGCTCCATTATCTCCAAATTGAAACAAAATTCATGATGAGAAACAAAATAATTTTTTATCGCTTTATTTATTTTACCAAAAGTTGCGGGAAAATCCCAACTGCTAACCCTTTTATTTCAACGGTGAAAGCTGGTCGCAAATTGATGACTCCTCCATGTAATTTAATCACAAAGGGCAAAAATTCAGTCACAAATGCGATTGTATTGGTTGCAATTTCGATTACGGATTTACCGTAAGCATGTAAATACATTGGACGGGCCCAATTATTAGTTTTATAACTTGTTTAAGTTTCCGCATAATCCGGAGTAATTTCCGCATAATCAACGCATGTTTCCGCATAATATGGCCAAAAATTTCCGCATAATCTTTAATTTTTTTCCGCATCCTATCAGAAGCCATGAAACAGTGTGGAAAGTGTTTCAGTCAACAACAAAATTTAAGGATTCATGAAAGAACACACACTGGAAGAAAGCCTTATGAGTGCAAACAGTTTGGCAACTGTTTTATACAGAAAGGAAGACATGAGGGAACGAATACTGGAGAAAAGCCTCACAAATGTAAACAGTGTGGCAAGTGTTTTGGTCGAGCATTTTATCTAAGGAGACATGAAAAAACCCATACTGGTGAGTCGATAAAAGAGCGCAGTTTAAACCACCATGAAAAGCATAGTTGTTGGATTTGCCAGGAGGAGTTGAGCAGCGAGCCTGTTCTTCTTGAACACTACCGAAATCATATGAAGTTGGAGGAGCCTTCGATGTGAATTGGTTTAGTAGCTAGCTTTCCCTTTGAGAACTTCTAACCTAATTTCAAATTGATCAAGGATGGAATTATCTCAATGAAATGTATAAATGAAGGACTTGAATGCTCGGTGCTCTAACCTCAACTTTGAAGCTTTCATTGGACATTTCTAACCCTGCATCATTCACACTGATTGTTAGAGGGGAATTTCGATTGTAAAAGCTATGTATGTACCAGTTGAAACTACTTGCACTCTTCTTCTCTAGGTCGTTACGATCTCCAAACTATTTCTTTTTATAGGAAAGGTCTGCTTCTTTCTTTCCCCTTCAGGCGAATAAATTCACTGCTATCGCACGATTTCAAGTTCTTTGCCCCTGCTTCATGTCTTTGCCTGCAGTTCTTAGTTATTAACTTGGTACCTGTTTTTTTCCGTTGTTATTTACAAAGTTGAGTTGTGAATGAGTTTTGTGCGTTTCTGCTAGTTTATATATAGTTGCTGCACAGAATATGGAGGGCAATTCACTTGAAAATACTCCCTTGAGTCTTCCTGCTGACGAGGATCAACTAATGGCATTCAGTCTCTGCCTCTTGTTAGTGAATAACAACACTACATACTAAGTGACCCGAAATGATTAGAACTTGTTTTGCATTCGTGCAGTTTCCTTAATTGTGTTAACTCCTCGTCTGTGTTCTTCGAATTTATGTTATGTATACATACGGCAACGTAAGGTCTGAGTACGAAAAGCCAGCAGAAATCGTTTTATTACACTTGTGGTAACATCCCAGTTTGTTACATTAATGTTGTTGTTAGCCAATACTTTTATTATTGTATCCAGACGATATTCGGAAGAATGAAATTTTCAGTGTGAGGGTGGAGAGGAATAGACAGTTAATTCATCGCCCAAATGTTGTGTATTAAAAAAATGAGAAACAACACGAACGACAATAAGAGATATTGTTCATTTTCCAAAAACGAATTGTTTCTTTTCAAATGTTGATTTGCGAGTACTTCAATGTGCTGCATTCTAGTACAGTTCTAAATCCTTAAAGTTGTACAGCGGTCGGATCTGCCGTCCCGATCTGGAGGTTTGTAGCACGCCAGGAGTCTTTGTGCTAAGAGGAGATGAGCTTCGGTGACCGTTAGTCTGCGTTTCTTAGTGATGTTGTGCAACCTCTGGGACGGGTGGCATGGTGGTGCATTTAGTTTTTTTTTTTTTTTTTTTTTTTTTTTTTGGGGGGGGGGGGGGTGGGGTGGTCCTGTCTCTCGGTGATCGGGGTTTGGGAAGAGTCGTGTTACTTGAGCTGCTTACTGGTGCCGAAGGAAGGAACTGCGCAGACGGACGTGGAGACGAGCACTGAGGGATGGTTCGCGGATGCGCAGCTGGTTGCAATTGGGCCCCGTTTGGACGGAGTACGCGCTTGCCAGTGTTTATGACGTAGGTGCGTGACAACGGGCTGGCGACGACCTGACCTTAAATCCATGCTGATTCCCGTTGCAACGGACGAGGCTTGGTGTAAGCGCGCGAAGGTTTGGCGCGCTTGTCGTATTGCATTTTTGAGGCCTCATTGCGTAGAGTGATGTCAGAAAATACTGTCGAATGTTCTGCCAGTGCAGTTTTTCGGAGGTCTTCTGAGAGTGACAGTGTAGAGTTTGGTAAGGTGTTGATCTCTGGGACTATCGAAGATTGTTTATTCCGCTAACTAAAATAAGAAAGAAGACCCTTGCCTTTGTTTTCAGCAAGAAAAGTGATACTATCAAAAGCGACGGGCTTTATCAGGATTAGAGGTAGTTTAACATGACTGACATTGATTAATAGCTTTCCGACTCGCTTGGATTCCCCGTCTGCTTTCTTTCCGTTCTCAAACTGGAAATTAAGTCCCAACAACTTTTTCAGAAAACTTGGCGGTTTAAAGTTTTTACTTTTGTGCAACTATGATACAAAATTTCTCCATCCCAAATTACCGGTTTTTTATAGAGAAATGCTGTCTTTCTTCAGTGAGCTTAAATCGTTGGATACCTTCGATCCAGGTCAAACTAGTGGTGTAAAGTTTAACAATAGAGAGATTTTCATACACAATAGACCGTCCTGGTCTGTGGCGTACCCCAAGGCTCAATTCTCGGGCTACTGTTTAAGCCCAATTGTAAATTTTAGCAGTGTACCGGAGTGACAGGCCTACACGACTCCCTAGCGCGTGTTTTAACCTTTCAGTTTTGTAATTCGGCTCTCACGAGTATATATTTGATTGACCGCCCTCTTTTTGTAATATATGAGGGGTCAGTTTTAGATTTCTTTGAGCCACGGTTGTCGCTCTATTAAATGCCAGCCTTTCATGAGGATTTGTTTCAAGTTCGTCGCTGCTGTGTGGTATTGTGTAACGAAACTGGCAAGATTCGTTTGCTCTCCTGTGGTTTTTGAAGGAGTACAGTGCCGTTTTTAAATTTCGCTTCTGAGAGGGTCCTTTGAGCGAGATTCTTGGGATAGCCTCTTTCTCGTAGGCGTGATTTAAAATTTCCGTTGAGCTGTTCAAATATATCTTTAGAAGAGTTTGTTCTGAGAAGTCTCAGAGCTTCGCCCTTTTGACTCCTGGTTGGTGGCACGAGGAAAAGTGCCTATGTTGAAATGTTTCAGTAGGTTTGAAGTTTGAATTACTTTTGAACCTCTCGCCTTTATAAATGGCAGTGTTTGTATCCAGAAATATCGTTTCTATATCTGAAATTTCAGCCGTAAATTGAATTGTGGGGTGGTATTTCTTTGCTTGTACAATGAACTGCATTGTGTCATCTCTGTTTGTACTTCCTTTGTGTTTTCTTCTTTCATTTGTACTTCTTTCTTATTTCCTCTCATTCCCTTCTCATAAAAATGAGCCACACAACCAAAAATATCGTGTAGGTCGCGAACAGCGACCCAAGCATCTTTTGTTCACGACCGAGTCAGAAGGGGAATGGGTCTATACGTGATTTGACGTCACAAACTGATTTACATTGCATTAACTCTTTGTAGAAATGCATGCAAAGTAGACTGTGACGTCAAATCAGGAATAGACCCACTCCCCTTCTGACTCGGTCGTGAACAAAAGATGCTTGAATTTTCGCAACTTTCGAAGCCTATAAAATGGCAGGATTTGTTAGAAAAAGGAAAAAATGACCACAATGCGTCTCGAACAGGTGCAAAGATTCATTTTAGCAAAAAATATATTTTGGGGTTAAAGGCACTTTAAGCTCATTGCTCACCATCTACGAGTCGATTTCGGACACACATCATCATTATTATTATTATTATTATTATTATTATTATTATTATTATTATTATTATTGTTATTATTATTATTTATATAGCGCTATTTCCCTTTAGCCCAGTAGTGCTTTACAATAATTACAATCCAAAATAAGAATTTACAAGTAGCAGTAGGATGGATTTGTACAATTTTCAGGTAAAACCTAATATTAAAACTATTTTAAGGTATTAAAACTATATTCCCAGGTAAAAGACTATATTGCGTGCTAATCTAAGTTATAACAGTTTTTAAAAAGGTATGTTTTCGTATAGGTCTTAAAACTTGGTAACGAGCTACGCTGTCTGATAATGTCGCGGAGAGAGTTCCATAAACTGGGTGCTGCAAAAGAGAAACACCTATGGTCAAAACTTACTAGCTTGACGGGTGGTATTTTTAGTAAGTTTTTAGAGGAAGATCTCAGATTCCTAATTAGTGCATAGTGCTCTAATAGTGAGTTGGCGCTATCAAGCTTAGAGGTAATGAATGCGTGAACCAGCTTTTCAGTGCCTGCTATAGATAAACAGTCTCTTATCTTACTAATGTTCCTGAGGTGGAAGAAACAGGCCTTGCAGGTATTGGTAACATGCTTATCTAGTGACATGTGCTCATCTAAGATAACTCCAATGTTCCTTGCAGAAGGGGATGGCTTGATCCGTTCACCAGACACATCGGTGTATTCTATTGATTGGGGTGGGCGGTGTCGTGCCCTTAGGACCAGTAACTCCGTTTTTCCTCTGTTCAGTTTAAGCTTATTGCTTACCATCCACGAGTCGATTTCGGAAACACACGCTACTATCTTAGCTATGGAACCGGCTTGTTCAGCGGGGGTGGGCTTAAATCAGAGATATAGCTGAGTGCTGTTGGCGTAGAGATGGTAGGTGAGTCCATGCCGTCTAATTATGTCCCCGATGGATTGTGGATTGAATTGTGGAACTCTAATGAAGGAACTCAATCTCGAAAAAATACCACTAGAAATTCGACGTTTTATTCCAATGAATACCAGTTTTCCTCCAGCAATTTGTTGTATAAATATTTTTCGTGGTGTTGTACATATCTCTTTGTAGCTTTTGGCAGTTCCCTTTTGCTTTCGTGGGTGTGTCGTCTTTTGTATTGTTCAGAATTAATTCCGTTGTATATTTTCGTTGTTTGTTACATTTTATCTCTGATAACCCTTTGTGTGTTTAATTATATTTGGGTCTATTTAAGTTTGAAAAAACGCAAGTTTCCGCTGTCCTTTAGGCATCCAGCACTGTCACACTCCCGATTTGTCGTCATGTCGTTTGTTTGTTTCGCTTTGGGAGCTGCTCGTAGAGGTAGTAATTTGTTGCATGTCGGCACCTTGGTGTCACGTTCATTTCCGGTACATGGATCTCATTTTCTGGATTTTTTAGCTCTTGGATTCAGTGTTTTCTGAATTTCGGTGCCCGGGATAATTGGGTATCGTCCCTCGCAAAGAGCGTCAAGTTCGGTCACGGCTATTACGTAAACACATTCTCAGGAAAATAATCAACTGTTTTGGCTCAACACTCATTTTTTCCAGATAAAATTTTGCGCAATTTGTTAATGCTGAAATTTCTTTGTAAGGAATTGATTACCGTCTCACAGTTTGGTTTGCCCCAATGTTGCTACAATGTGCTGTATTACAGGCTGTGGTGAAATTGTACGGAGAAGTGAGAAAGATACGCACATTAAAGATAAAATATCTTCCCACTTTCACCTTCTCTTGCGGGAAAGAGAAAATTTGTTGTGGAGAGCAAACAAAGTAAGTACGGCACAGCACGTAAGTTGCAGATGTTCTCTACTGCTTTAAATTAACTGTTAAAACCTGTTGACTTGAGGTTGAACGTTCTAACGGTAGACTCTATATACATGATATGATGTAAGTTTAGTCCTTCCTTCCTTTTTTCCATTAAAAGATAATAATTTTTTTTCAGAGAAGACAATAAAGCTTCTTCTTCTGCGGACTTCTGTTTTCCGGTTAGATGTAATACTACTGGTTCCATGTTCCTTTGAACCGTTAGGTCAATATTAAACCATATTCGTATTCTCAGTATTGGAGTGGAACTAGCTTGCAATGGAGGAAAATGATTTGTTGAATCGCGGAAAATAGTCTGCCACTATTCACAGAGATTGAAACGAAAAATTGTTGTAGTATTTACACACAAAGTGATATCAACAACACTCGATCTAAAAATCATCCCAGGTCGATTGAATTGACTTCTCAATTCATGCGTGGAGAACCAGCCTCGTTCACAGGACCTTTTCCCTTCCCTGGCTTGGGGGTGGGGTCCTGGGAACGAGGTTGGTGGAGAACGTGCAAGCGATACGAGGCATGCACAAAAGTGTTTACAGAAGCTTCAAACATGGCAAATCTAAATAAGAGCTAAGCATTAGTTATTACATACAAAGCACTAAACGAAAAGATTCGATGACATTGTACATACATCTTATTCGATAGTTAAACATATAATTCGCACGGATATTTTGCTAGTAGCGTAATACGAAAAATGACGCAAAATTGATTGTAAGTCTTATGTTCTGTGGTTTAAAGTTCTTTTGTTGTTTTAGTGGAGGTTCCCTTTAAGATACTTCGCCATAACAGTAACGGGCTCGATGTGGCGGGGTATTCTGCAGTTGCTCCAGAGTGTTAAAAAAAAACAGCATCATCGGTGCCAGCCAAATGTCCTATATTTGACTGGATAAACAAATTGACGAGGCTTTGAATTCATTGAAAAACTGCCGTTCCATGCGTATTTGCTCTGTTCTAAACAGGTTGAACCGGGACACTACAGTGTACAACCGTCTCATAATTTACGCGTTCTCTTGACCTTATATGGTAAAGTGGCGTGATAGTGGAAGAATATTAAATAGCTTATTGGATGTTTCGGTGTGTAGTATGGCTGACTCACCCGTCAAATACAGCACAACTCGTAAAAATACTCAGCCATTCTACACACCAAAAAATCTAATAGGATATATTTACTCCGAGATAGCGAACCAAACCGATTGAAACGCCAAGACCAGCAAGTGAGTATACACTAGTAACCGTTATTTACTCTTGTTATCAACATTACAATCAATTGCAGAGATTGCTGGATGTGGTACCCAGTCGCGCTTTTGAGAAAACAGCTATTATGAGATGGAAACTTGGAGAGGTGTCGCACATAGGGGAAACCGCTGCGTTAGAATCCCCGGTTTTCCAAAGATTTCAGAGAAAATGGAGGATGGTGTTTAAAGATAGCACGATTCGATTTATCTACATTCAAGGCTTAGAAAAGATAGCAGTAGTCTTGCGGCAAGTATTGGAGCAGTTCATACCAAAACTATTACAGGACAAGTTAAAGAGAATTGAAGCTCATGATTCTCCCCACATTATAAGATATTCTTTGAGGAAATTACTCTTGTTTGAGGCAACTCTGTACTTGCGACATTACCAAATGATAGAGTCTTAGTTTTCAGGTAGACGGGTTGAAAGTTTGAATGTTACTATCAATAATTCAGTCGTAGTTTTGACATCGATCGTGGAAGGAACGTTACCTTATTGAACCGTAAATCAAAATGCAAGACTCCGAAAGAGGAAAGAAGGCTGTAGGTGTATGCGAGTATTACACAAAAAAGGGCTAAGTTTCTCTGTTCATTGTGGTGAAACGGAATTGAAGTGGCTTAACATTATTGGGTTTTTAACATTAAGTGAATATTGTTATCGGAAATTCCTCCACAGCTTCATTG
>NW_027179724.1:1674371-1676871 GCF_036669935.1 Montipora foliosa | reverse complement strand
CATTTGAAGAAGACCATCCTGAGGCAGGCTCGGGAATAGTTGAGTGGACACCACCAAATATCAACTGGAATCCATGGATAAACCAGCCGATGATTATTGAGGGGGCTGAAGAATATCAGGTGAAGTGTTTGTGTCAGAGTTGTTGTTCTAGTTTAGTTTTAGTTATAATGATAATATTGTACCATTTCTTTGTTTTATTTTCACTTCACTGTAAGTTTTAGGAGCCAGAAGGCTTCATATAGTTGTTATGTGTACCTTTTTCAAGGCTTTCATATTACTCACATCGTGTTTAGCATGTGATCAAGCGCAGTATGAGCATTTATCATTTATCATTTTATTCAAACATGGGCAAAATAGTAAAGGAAAAATAACCTCTGAATTCGAATGGGTTCGTTCCTTCGATGTTTACATCTGCAGTTACCCCCATTGACGGTCAAAAATACTATAAATTATTTTATGGAAATCACAACACAGTTATTTTGGTGAATGTCATGGGACTGTAATCTGAAGTCTGCCGACATTCGATGGAGTAAATTCTCTTCAAAGCTCGTCAAGCTGACAAACTCCTCCAGAAGTGAGAAAACATGTTTTAAATTACTGGAGTTGCGTGTTTTTGTTTTCATGTTTTTTATCGGATGATAACGGCACCAGGTCTGCTAGCTTTTCTTCAAGTGAGTTTTTTCTTGTTTTTTAATTTTACACGAAGTGGGCCTTTGTTGTTTTAATAATAAATTGGCAGCTTTAAAATAGAAACAAGAATCCGGATTTGGGTTTTCCCAACGAAACGCACCTAAATTTCCGAGAAAATCCACTGCACCGTGACTTGGCCGGAATTTAATTAGACTGATTGTCTTTCACTGCACGCTGTCAGCTGTCGGCAAATATTGTCATTTCAAAAATTATATTTCAGTCGCTCGTGTAAGCAGAAAAAGTCACGACGTTATTTACAGACGCAACTAAAATGAAGCGGAAAACATTGTCACGCTACGTTAATTTGGCCTCATAACGTTATCATTTTCTCTCAGGAGCTTTCTGCTACACACTTTTCAGTACAAAAGCTCAATTTATCATCAGAAAAGAGGAACCAACGGTGCTTGCCCATCGGGCATAACTTAGCTACGATAAGAAAACTCTAGCCCGACAAGTCATTCCACAAGCCCCGGGCTATCGGACAGCACTTTTGTCGCGCCCTGATAATCCAACCTGTTGCCATTAAACCTCAACCAACATCAGAGTTTATCATACCCGTTTGACTTGACTTGACTTCATACTCTGGCCAAATTTTTATAATAGGTGGATAGTGCTATCCATTGGATAAATCCAGACAGTTGTAGGAAGCATCAAGAGTGACACTTCAGCCATTTGAATAATGATTGAACAAAATGCATGATGGCATTCAATAATTATGTGATATTCAGCTGTGCATTCTGCATTCCCCACAATCTTAATATAAGCTCTGCATTCATTTGACAACTTTGAGCGGCAGCAGATACATCTGATTGGTCTATATGGGAATTCCTCTCAAAAGTAGACCCTTGAACTGGTTATTGTTAGCTAATCATGACATATACAGAAACTATCTATGAGGTACATGTATGTTTCTAAAGAACAAAGCTCCAATCAATATTGCACGATTTACAGAGAAAGACCACAATACCAGGAGCTCCTTGCCTAGGACTCTTGGCAGATAGTGTGTGGGTTCCTTGAGGTTGTGAGATTAAACCTACAGTTCAAAGTGTTTCTATAGAAGACTTTGAAGTCTAAACAGTTGCAGAGACATCAGTATCAGTCCTGCAAACACCACAACCTTTTGGTGCTAATCCAATACTCAAACCACAGAGTGAACAGCTCAGCAGTGGATAAGCTCTATCAAACGCGTGACCAAAATTTTTTTTATCTTTTGGATAGTAATAATTTGTCCAGTGAATAGCACTATCCAGCCTTAGATCTCAATGTAAGTGGCAATAATGAATGGCATTGCTACAAGAACAAGTCTTAAAGTATCATTTTCAACTTCATCAATATTATATTTAATTTACTTTGTATGATCCAGGAACCTTTGCTTACAAGTCAGGACTATCTAAATGAGTACAGGGAAAAACATCAAAGAAATGATACCTTTAAGCACATGCTAGAACAGCGCAGTCAGCTGCCGGTGTTTCAGTACAAATCAGCTTTGATTGAAGCTGTCAAAAGGAACAGGGTGATTGTTGTAAAGGATGCAACTGGCTGCAGAAAAACTACTCAGGTTTGGAAAAACAAAAAAAGACTATGTGACCTCTTGAGAATACATAATAATTGTGTTTTTGTGCTAAATGCAAGATAATGGTGAAAATCTTAACCTGTCAAAAAAAAAAAAAAAGAAAAGGTAGACACCTGTAAGACCTGTAACATCCTGACTTTCTTAAACAAGATGGAGGAAAGCTCTGAAATTAACACAGGAATTCCCAAACTTTTAGGGTTTGCAGAGTTTGTCTTTTAGCATCAGTTTTTTTTGGAA
>NW_027179724.1:1659371-1666871 GCF_036669935.1 Montipora foliosa | reverse complement strand
AGTATTTTGGCAACTGTCCAATTGTTGAAATTTAAGGAAGGTCATTTCCTGTTCAAGGTATAGGTATAGGTTGTTTATCTCGGTGCGATTTTTAAAATTGAACTGCACCATGTGGCCAAAAACAAAGGTATTTTTCTATCCAGTCACAACGCGAAGACGACCATTGGCAAGTGAAGACGCGTGGATGCAGTTCAATTGACAAATTTAGCATTGCGTTTATATCAAACGGCGAACGGCAAGCTTCTGCTTTTCGTAAAACCAGGAAGGCTCTATCATTCTAATTTGTCTCTCTATTTTGACCATTTGGCATTATCTGTAGCCAACAGGAAAAACAGAGCTAAGATCGAACAAGTTTCTTTGATTTTTGGCAAAGCGCAAATTTCATCCTAGCCTTCGAACGCAAACGTATTGCCGGGGGGAGAGAAACGATCGCCAGAATTACGTCTGCGTTCCCTGGCTAATTTAACCCTGACTTGTGCCGTTTGTCGTGACGCGATGCTAAATGTATCCTACAATTTGTGTCTCGTTAAACAGACGACGACGCTATTAAAGGAAAAGCGGGTTTTGCACGTACGGTATTCTTCGAATATCAATCGCAAACCAGCCCAAAAAAAAGAGCTATTTTGTCCAAATTAAATTGTAGGCCACGTATCAGCTACCGTACTTTTAATTAAAAAAAAAAAAAACAAGCAAACAAAAACGGTGTTGTTCGCGTATGCGAGATTTACAAGGGAATTGAATATCTAAGACGGTGACGTCCACTATATGAAGTCTTCGTGATTATTCCATCTCCTTCAAGTCGCACAATGTGGGCGAAGTATCCTAAAAATAAATTGGGTACGTGTGGTTTTAGAGTAAAAGTAGAGAATAACATATTGTCAGTTGCATGCTATCGTTGTCGTTAAAACCTCAAAGGGGAGCTTACGAATCCACGACGTTCGCACGACGGCGACGTTAGGTCCTCCCGTGTCGCCGTCCTATAGAAATTTTCATTTACGATATTCGCAGGAAGACTTTTCCCGTCGCTTCTGAAGTTTGTTTTTATCTTTTCACAAGGCAAGTTGTTCAATCCAAAATGCCTAACTCCAGAGAAACGAAAGCTTGTATAGCATACGGTTATCGAACGAGCAATAATTTGTACTTTTATACGATGCTTACCAGTTTAAAATCTCAGAGTAAACTTCCGTACTGGAGCTACGAAAGGTTCGATTTGGATAAAAACAAAAGACGAATGCAAGGCTGAGTTACGTTTCTAATGGTTTAGTTTTAGCTTCGATACCTGTTATGAATTTATCTCAAGCGCTATGCCTATCCTTGTCAATATCGAGATGTGGCTTTGAAATTCACTTGCGCTTTTATTTTTAGTTGGACTATTCGCCATAGGGTAGCAAAAAATTGTCACTTTAATACACACACACAGACAAAAGTTAAAAAACATGTGAAGAACCTGCCCTAAATGCGATACTTGATTTATCTGGCAAAAACACCTGAAGCATCGAGAGCAACTTTGACAACTAACCTCGCGTCCTGCTATTTTCAAGACGCTGGCAAATCGCCCTCACCAACGTCGTCAACTATGGTGCGACTCTGGCAAATGCGCAGTAGGCATGTCACGCAATCTAGCAGCGTCGTCGTGCAGACGTCGTCGATTCGTAAGCTCCTCTTGTGTTAAATCCTCGTCGTTTTTGTGCAGAGTGCCGCAAACATATGCGTCATGCTTAATCTCTCTATTGTCAGTTTACTCCAAATAAAGTATTATCCTCCATTTAGATTACTCTGTCCCGCGATTTATGGTAGCAGATAAAAAGAAAACACAGTTAATGCTTTGATGCGCAATAAAAGACAATACACAAAACTTGGGCGTAAACGAGGGGCAGGGAATGTACTGGCAAGGCGCGGATAATACCCACCGCCGGTATGGACCACCGGATGAGGGGCCTCAGCAACTAGCCGAGGGGGTGCCTCATGCCTGTATTGCAAGGCGGGCATAGTTGCTGGCATAATGTCCTGGGGCCAAGTTAACCCAGTCCAGCAGAGTAACAATATGCCCCCTCCCTAACGGGGCTTCAGCACAGGGCTGAAGGGGTGCCGCAGGCAGCAATTCCCCGCCCATATTTTATTAAGGAGAACTATTGAATAGGTTACAGAAGCTCATAAGGAAAAAAATAATAATAATAAAATAAAATAAAATACAAGAGAACCAGAAAGCAAAACGGGCGGGAGGGAGGGATTAAATTGCTCAACGGAAAAAACAGAACTAGTTGAGCTTTGAAAATGTCAAACTGAGAAGGCTCGCATGGCGGGATGAATGAAATAGCCAAATAAGGTAGTCACGTGATGGGAAGTCACGCTCTCCTCCCAGGCGCTGCCCAGTATTTGCTTACCAGCATTAACATCTATTTTATTCTAAAATATCATTAAAAATAGTCAGTCCCTGGACAGGATTTAAGTCTAAGTTTGGTAACCGATATTTTTCACTGGGTAAGCTTCCTTCTTAGCGGGTGTTGATACACGATTACAGCGGCATTTGCAGATGAAAAAATTATTAAAAATATAAAAAAAAAAGATAGCCTCGCAGTTAGTGATGTGGTGGTCGAGTGGTTAAGTAAAGGGATTAGTACTGAAACATTCCCAGGTTTGAGTCCCGCGAGTCCAGACAATGAGGTTCTGCTTAAAAAGAAGTAAGTTCATTTCCCAAGATCGCTATCAAGCTTTCTGTGTCCAAAATGAACGATGATGCTTCATTTAGAGCAAATTGACAATTAAGAATAATCCTTCAATTGAGGGAGAGACTAGGTTGATCAGATTGTTTGAGTGTAATTGTATCACAGAGAATAGCTCCCCTTTAACTAATAAACTGTTCTAAATGGCGAGATTGAGACCTTGGGACAATATTGTCTGATCCTCTTAATGAGTGCTGGATATTTCTCTTAGTAAAAATGTTGTCGCTTAGTCATCTTAGTTGTACAGTTAATCTATCGTTGTAAGCATTTATACACCAGCTAAACAATTTGGTCTTCAAGTACTGGTTCCAGATCTCACGTGGTCAAAACTTGTACTCGTACTTGTTCTCCTGCTCGGAGTGAGTAAAGTTCTGTATTGGTTGGAGGACTGGCTGTGACGGCAAACATTTTAGTAAATGTATCGGATTCTAGCCAACACTGATATTACACTCAATATCTTTTTTTCTGGTTTCTCTTTTCCTTCAAAACTCGACCACTTGCGACCATCATTAGTGAGCTTATGCAGCAACAAAGTCAACATTGACGGAAACTCCTCAAAACAATTTCTGTAAGAAAATAATAGTACCACTTGTTGTGCGCCAGGGGCCTGGGTACATAAACTTATTCGCCATGTTGCGTCAATGTGGAAATGTTGCGAGGGTTAATTTGGCCAGGGCTTAAATAAAAAGTGTATACATAAGGGAATTTCTGTGCTATCAAATGCTAAATGATTGGTTACTTGCTATTCACAGACAACCAGCGCACAATGCAACATCTGTTGTAATGAGAATAGGTTGTTAAACACTGTAAGTTTAGCAATATACAACATTGCAATCTTTCAACTCCCTTGAAACAGTGTTATAATAAGCAGTGAAAGATGGTAAATATTAAGCTCAGTGATGAAGATGAAATGATTATTTGTCACAAGCATGGGGGCAAAGAACAAATCAGAGTCCCTGACAGAATTGAACTCGTGACCTCCGAGATATTACTGGTTGGGTGCTCTAAGGGACGGACCATTAGAAAAGTGATGGGGGGTGTGGGGGATTTTCAGCTGGTACGAATTTTTTTTTTCGCGCACTGCTTGTGCAGGAATTTTTTTTCCAGGTGAAAACCCCTGCAGGAATTTTTTTTTTAGACAAATATTGCTTTTTTTTTAACAGTGAAATCTTGATTCATTATCTATGTTTTTGTGACTTATAAATTATTCTACACTCACAACAGATCAAAGGATACAGGCCACTTTTTAATGCAAAATCTTTTCGAAAATGTACACACAGTGAGAGAGGAGGAAGCCACTTGGAGTGGACGGCTTCCCTATACATTTTTGCAGTCCCTGCCCTCTGGAATTCCTCTCCCACAGCCCATAATAATGATGCCATACTCCATTCACCAACACAACCCTCTGTAAAGTTTTAACACTACGACTACATGTAAATGCTCTTTTCATTTTATTATAGAATCATTATTCAAGGCGATAAGACCCATCCTCTAATTTTTATCGTGGGCACAAATAATTTTATAGAATATTTACAAAGATACCAAATTCTAACTGTTTATGTATTACAAATTTTATTTTGAGCGAATGTGAGAATGAAATATATACAGGAGAAACAAAGAGAGACAAAGCTCTTCACCTTGAATCAAGCTATCGGCAACTGATGAGATCCACATGACAGGACATGATAGGATCGAAACCGCGGTCTTGCCTGACCAAATAATATGTCAGAGAACTTCCATCTAGAGTCGGGTTATCTTAATGCCTCGACAAAGAAGCGACCCAAAGACATCGACATCAAATATCAAAAGAGCATCGACGAGAACGAATTAACTCCAGAGGTTCAAGGAGGACAACTACTGACCATGGCCACAAACCAAAACAGGCTGAGAAGAACGAGTGAAAGAATTAAAAAAAAAAACCAACGCCTCCAAAGTGCATAACGATCTGCTAAGAAACGCAGAAAAAAAGGCATACAAAGCCTATAAGAAGCCAGCTACCTCACTAATACAGGGCACAATGTAACAGGCGTTCAAAAACAAAATGAGCCCGGGCCCTGGTCAAACATTTAAAACCAGAAGATCACTCGCTTCTACCGCCGATGAATATATCGGTCGAGCCTAGAATTAAATTGACGCAAAAGCGAGACGCCATAACGTCACATTCACATTACACATTACTGCTGAGAAAATGAACACCAAGAAACTAAAAACGTTACTTTCCAGACCAACTATTTTCTTGGAAGAAAACGTATCACACAGCAGTATAGAGATTCAAATGTAAATCCTCATAGGACAAAAACCATTGCTAAATGAATACTACACGAACCGCCTAAAAGAGACGTCCATTCAAATATGTACTGATCAAGAGAGCAAAATTATGATAAAGGCAACAGAAACCAGACCTCGTACAAGGGAGTCGTGTAGGGCTGTCAACCCTTTTTAACACTTTCAAAGTTTGCCCTTTGATTGACAGTTACGTAGTGAAATTCCCAAGTTCGAAGCGAACTTATGAAATTTACAACGAACTTCGCAAATCGCCTGTCAAAAGTCTTGTGAAATGCACTGTAAATAAAAGTCACAATTGGACCTTCCCTCTGCATGAATTTTTTTTTCTTTACCATTTTCTTTGAGTGAATTTTTTTTCTTGGCATTTTCCCTTGCATGAATTTTTTTTTGGCTTTTTCCCCATCCCCCCCATCACTTTTCTAATGGTCCGTCCCTAACTACTGAGCTACATATACCGAGAGACTTATGGTGAGCTGGGCTATTTACTGGGTTCATAATTTTGTGAACATTGAACATATTTTATCAGTCCTATGAACATTTCCCATTGGTTGTTTTTAAGTGTATTTGGTGGGGTAAACATAATTTTTTGTCACAGTGCATATTCAGAACTTGAGCTCCTTTCATTTTATCTCTGTATATTCAACACGTGGTAATATTTTTAGTATTCGTAGTATATTGATAACACCGATCTGCAACATATCATCTAATCCATACCTTTTTTTTTTGTACAGCTGACAGATTGCCAGGTCTCTTAATGTTCTGCACTGGGGTGAATCAAATACCACCATTAGGGTTTCACAGTCCTGATAAAATAACTGTGCTGGAGCTTCAGCCTGAATGTGGACCCCTTCCAAATGCCAATACATGTCCCCAGGAACTGGAACTACCGTGCATGCATGACAATTTTGAGGATTTTAAAGAAAGCTTAAACAAAGCTTTAGACATCCAAGGCAGTGGTTTTGGTATAGTGTAATTTTGTTCCAACTTTGTTGACAGCTTCTCTTACGAGGAGATCACAGTTTATTGTTGTGTTAAATTAATAAGTATTTTAAGAGTGATGATGTAGTTGCATAATATTGACTTGGTTAGAATACAGTAACTGCATCATTCCAGGTTTAAGGTACATGTATTATGGGAGAGGCTCATAGCAGATAAAATCATTATGACATTGCAATGGTATTTCTATGCTATAAATAATTATTGCTCTTATGAAAACTTTTAAGTGCTTATGAAGTGAAAAATACTATTACTTTAAACAGTTTCAAAATGATGAAGATTGGTGTTTTCTATTTTGCAGTTTCTTCTTTCGTTCCAGAGATACTCAAGTTTTTTTTTAAAAATTAATGATGTCACATTAATTATTTTGCAAATGACTGTAATGAATCACAAAATTGAGAATATCTCCAAGAATATTGGAATAATGATATTCAATTTTGGCACCAGCAATGTACATCAGATGAGACACAAAGTGACATCCATCAAGATAGTGCCATGGCAACACTCGTTTCCATTCCCTTTCTGCAATGAACCAAATATCTTGGATATTGAACAGATAAGTACAGGCAGATGGTCAGACTTGAAATGCTTGGGCTGCCCATAAGCTTACCGAGAGTGAACATGTCTTATTACCACAATAGACTACAAAATAAATCCTGTGTTAAATAGACCCTGCAGCAAACGCAACAGCATAGAGGGTATCATTTTGTGCCTTACTTTATGTAGATTACTACTGCCAAGTTTGAACAACACCCATCTAATATTTTCAGAGATATTCTCAATTTTGTGATTCATTACAGTCATTTGCAAGCAATGTTTGTGACATCGTCCATTTTTTAACAAAAACTTGAATATCTCTAGAATGATAGAAGGTATTCTAAAATAGGGAACACCATTCTTCATCATTTTGAATGGTCTTTAAAATAAGCAAAACATATTTTTCACTTCATAGGCACTCTAAGAATGGTATATTTGCAAATCCATATACAGTTTGAAATTATATCACACGTTATAGCACGTTTGTATTGCAATACTTCATATTTTAACGAAAACGAAATAGCTTGTCCTCAGATGCATTATTAGAGTTGCACATTGTCAAATGATAAACTTCTCGTTGCAAAAGGAAAGCAAAAATGTATTATCAGATAACAATACATTGTTAATTTTCAACTGATTAGAGTGTTAAATGTTAATATCACAACATTCCGATTTTCAGTATTACTTAACAATGAAAGTGACTACAGTTTGCGAAGAAATAAAAACTCCTTTATTCTTGCATTTGATGCCACCTTTCTTTAATTGTGACACTTGTTCTCTGTGTCTAGAATCAATATTATTTCAACAGTAACTGTTTACAGTACACCGATAGTCACATATTTTATAGTATAGAAAATTTTCACTTTTTGTTACTTATTACATGCAAACATTGTGTTGTTCATTTTCCAAAGAGGCCTGAACAAAAGAGAAAGTGTTCATATATAGATCAATACCATGA
>NW_027179724.1:1649371-1654371 GCF_036669935.1 Montipora foliosa | reverse complement strand
TTAAAGATCGTAGGCGATAGTGATCTAAATTCCATTGACATCTTACCCAATGATTGTTTTATTTCTGATCTAGACAAAAAGGACCCCTCTTCATTTCGTAGCTTGCGAAAAAAATGGCGATGAAGAGTTAATGCAGATGCTGTTACGTTGGAGCGAGGGGCATGGACAAATCTTGTTGACTCTGTACTGAGTTTTGAGTTTTTTAACTGGTAGCGTAAAGGCGAACCATAATAAACCTATAATGATCAGGAGAATTCAATTTCGATATGCTTTCAAGCCAGCCGGGGGTTTAAAAGCGAAATTTTGCACATTGATGTTGTGAAACCTAAAAGTTAAAACTCTCCTCGTATAATACCAAAAGCCGACTTTCACTTTCTGACTTCTGGCCCCAGTTTTTCAAAGGCTGCCGGATAAGTTTATCCAGTGTTTGAGTAACACTGTCTAATGTATAAAATATTCTTTACTTTAAAACGTTCACCAACTGGAAGTTTTCGTACACGCCTTGACTTAGGTGTGCTTAAAGTGAGCATATTTACGCTTACGTGAGCAATTAATAAAATCTTTGCACAGATTGAAACTGTTGGATAGTGGCGTAATTCAGCGCCGTATCCAGTATGAGGCAATCCAAGGCACTTGCGTCAGTCTTTTTTTTTTTTTTTTTTTTTTTTTTTTTTCCAGGATTTTTTTCATAATGTGGGATCCCAGTGCTGTCTTTAAATGCAGGCATCAAAAACATTCTTAATACCTTCGAAGAGAATTTAACCACGGCCATTGCCTCAGTCGTATTTTTTTCAGACTACGTCCCATCGTATCCCGGCACCATACAAAGTTTCCCTGCTTTTGAATAATTGGGTCCAGAGGTTTTGCAGATTTCTATATGCGCAAAATTTGGAGAGTAGGCATGTGACGGCACTAGGTTCGAATCCGTGTGCATTTCTGGACATAAGCGCATTCCCCAACGCTATTTTGATCGATGGTCGAGTTATGACTATATTTCTGACGAGCTACTTTTTTGTTAAAACTGTTTCTTTTTCCAGTTCTGTTTTACTCCTCTTCATTTGGCAGCTGAGAGAGGGGATCTTCAGGCTGTAAAGACACTAGTAAGAAATTCTTTTTGTCCAGCTGATATTGAGAAGCGAAACAGGCCCCCTACTTTGCAAAAGCAAACTACAACCCGGTCTCTTTTCTCATCTCTCGTTAAATTCAGGTTATAGATCCAAAAATAATATGTGAAATTGCATATCTCCTATTCCATGTCCGGCTCTTAATTTTCTCGTATCCAAATCTGGCAGTAAATGTTTGTCGAAAAATTACATCATTTTTCAGCTGTATCCGTTGAAGACGTCTCCAAAATTATCTGTGAATCGACTAATGCTTCCTGTCAACTTGATCCTGTTCTAACATGGCTACTAAAGTCCTGTCTTGATCCATTGGCCCCTTCCATCACCGAGATGGTTAACATGTCTCTTCTTACTGGCCTCGTTCCTGACAATTGGAAAACTGCGCTTGTTATTCCTGTACTGAAATTGCCCGGCCTTAATTTGGTTCTTAAAAATTTCTCCCTGTCAGTAATCTTCCTTTTATCTCTAAGGTTGCGGAAAAGTCTACTCTTCAGCAACTGCTCGACCACTAACCCATATATGTTGACTGATTCTGTAAATATGTATAGATATTTATGAAACTGGAAAGAAATTCCGCATTACACGTTAGTTTTTTAACTGATCTCTCTAGAATTAAAGGATCTTTACTATAAAAATTGAAAAAATTTGAAAAAATATATATTTTTTCTTTTCTTAGATTTATTCACACTTGTATGTGCACACAACTCAAGAAAATGTGCGACAGCATTCTTATTTACACGTTCAAAATTGATAGGTACAAAAATATTCATTTATATTTTCTTTTTAACCAAACAGAAACCTCCTGCAATTAATAACTGTGTGATATCTTAATTTCTTTGTTCGTGTGGTAAACGTTTTTAACTTTTATCAAGTCCATGCATTTACTTGTTTCATCGTTCTGCCTTACCACGGTCTCCATACTGGGGGACTTTCCGAGGAAGCTTGTACTTTTTGTCCCCGCGGCAAGGTAATTGCGGCATTCTGTGTCATTCCCGTTAAATTGGGGGATACGGAATTGGTGTCTCTTGTCAGAGTTCTTGGATATGGGGATAGAATGATCACCGGTGGCAAGGATCTCGTGTATTGCAAGGTGTCCCTTTTATACAAAGACAGTGGGCGAACTGTGGTATTTGTCGTGTTTCCTTGACAACGGAATGCGAGCTGCGCCAATGAGCTTGCTCTAAGCTTGTCAGTGCTTTCAGATGACGTCATTTTTCTTGTGATGTCAGAAGCGCATTGGACAAAACTTGCGCGACATTCAGTTAAGCTAGAGCTGTTGGGATCTGCAGGAAAGAACGAAAGAAATTTGATTGACTTGCTCGTAACATCCGACTTCTCCTTTCCCATTTCACAGGATGCACTCATCTAGGTAAAGTAACAAAAATACACGGCGAGCCTATTCCACATTTCCAACATCAAAAGCACCCAGCTGCTCATATCAAGCGAACGGAAAATTCAAATAAGTGAATGTGGAATCTCGTAAGTCTCGACAGAGAACAATTTTTGTTGAGAATCGTTCAGATATGATTGACGAATTAATTTATTATGACATGCTATTTTATTTGTTTGGTTTTCGCAAGCTCATGTGCTGTTTTGAATAAATGTCAGTTTTGCGGAGGAAGTTTTTTTTTTCCGACGCCGGAAAACCTTTACAGTTGAAGAAAATCATTTTAAAAATTTGCGACGTTTGTGTAAATGGTACCGACGAAAGCCCCACGTACCCTGCCACTCGAATAAAGTTCTGCGTAGCTTGCTACGCGGTACGCAGAAACTAATACATTCAAGTTGAACTATGTAATTTATTCAAAACAGTGTTTCTCGTTCTTATAGCGTGACTCGCGAATTAAGTAGTGATCAATTGTGAATTTTACGGTTAGATTAACTACATTTTTCACGAGATCGTGTCAAGAAAATAGCACTCGTTGCAGTGATCAGGTCTAAGCACTCTTTAACATTTTCGCTTTCAATTTACGGTTTGGCTAACTACACTTTTCACAAGATTGTGTGAAGAAAATAGCACTCGTTTACTGATTAAGCCAAAGCGTTAGTTTCAGTGATTAGGCCTAAACCCTCTTTAACATTTTAGCTTTCAATTTACAGTTTGGCTAACTACACTTTGCACGAGATCGTGTGAAGAAAATAGCACTCGTTTATTGATTAAGCCTAAGCGCTCGTTTCAGTGATTCTGAGTTGCTCCGACAATTAAACAATCTCGACCGTTCAAAAACAATCGCCTGTAGCGCTTCTTTCTGTTCCGGCTTAAGTTTAAGGTTTCCTTGTCCTCTACCCAAAAGAATCTCTTCAAGAATACTCTCGAAATCCATGTTTATTCCGCAAAATCACCCAAATTCTCAACAGAGAGTACGAACATGCGCAGTGATAGAAAAGCCCGTATCTCGGGCCTCGCTGGCACTGAGCATGCTCGAAATCTTCCTTCCGTACGACAGTGGAAGATCTGGGTACGAGATTAAAACCAAACCGAACGCGTTAGGTACCTGGGCTAGTAGTAGTAAAATCTCTGGGTTGTTATAGACCGAATGCATAAATGGCGGCCAAAAAAATATTCTTTTGTTTATGTGCTAACAAGAGATCATAAAGGTAAGAGAAGTAATCCTTCATACTGGCCCTATTCCCATCATAATCCCTCTTAAGTTATTTTTAGATCTCCTGCGAGATCTGGTATTCCCACGAGGGTTAACTGATAGCCAATCATATGTCCCCATTTTTACCAATGTTGACAGTTGAGCGAATTCCCACGTAATGATTCGCGACGTTCGCGATTTACCATCAAACAAAAATGGCGCAGGTTGTTGAGACAAACGCGTATATACATTTTCTGGACGAACGTGACTTGTTGACTACAGAGTTAAGCGATTTCAATGACTTATGTTTTCAAACCTGTATCTTGGAAGGAACGAGTTATGTAACCGACAGGATTTTGCACAGAATGGCAAATGGAAGACTATAGTCGATAAGTACGATCTCTCTGACTTTAATAAACGCATTCTCGGTTTCCTTTGCGGGATTACAATGTGATGACTTAATTCTTATATGGTGATAAAGTAGACAGAAAGAGTTCTACAACAGTACCAAACATGAAAGGAAAACTTGAATCAAGCGTCCGATAAAAATTTTTGAACCCGTGTTATCGGATTCAAGTGAATTTGTAAAGCACGTACGTTAAATATAGCTGTCTCCTTAAAAAAATTTTAATTTAACACGGTTTCGTGTATGGCACAACGTTGAATGTGGTATCATTGAAAACTAGACAATGAAGCGATTTCAGTTATAGATGTTTGAGACCTGTATCTTGAAAGGATCGAGTTTTATAAGCGACAGAATTTTGTAAACTTGGCAATTCGCAGACTACAGTCAACAAATAATATATCGCTGAAATGGTTAACGCGTTCTTGATTTTCTTCGCGGGATTAAAATATGACGAGTTAAATCTTAGATATTCATAAATTAGGCAGATATCAAACATGAAAGGAAAACTTGAACAGACAGTGCGATAAAAATGTATAAACACGTGGTATCGGATGGAAGTCAATTTGCAAAGCACGCATGTTAAATATACCTGCATCTTTCAAAATTATTAAACTCGGTTTCGTACATTGGACAGTGTTGAAATTGGTGTCACTGTAAACAACACAGTTAAGCGATTTGAATGATATATCTTTGCATCTTGTATCTTGAAAGTAACCAGTTTTATAGGCGACAGAATTTTGTACACAATGAAATATCGCGGGACTACAGTCACCAAGTAACATATTCCTGACTTGGTCAACGCGTTCTCGATTTTCTTAGCGAACTTAAAGTATGGTGACTTAATTCTATGATATTCATAAATTAGACAGCTAACGCTTTGAAACAGTACCA
>NW_027179724.1:1641871-1644371 GCF_036669935.1 Montipora foliosa | reverse complement strand
GAAACAAGAATTTTAGCCTTACACACAAAGAAACTGGAGAAATGATCATTGGCTTGCTGTAAGAGCAAGTGAAGATGAAACCTCTGACGCTTTCGGTGAGTGTATTTTTGGTGTTTCAGCGTACATTCCACCATACAGAATGCAATGAGAATGCCATCGTGCAAGCAACACGATCGACAAATTTTTTTTCTGGAAACGACACAAATGTCCTCTTCTTCTACAATTTGATGTTTCCGTAATTCTGAATGGCTTCGACAAGACCTTATTCCACGGATTTCTCCTCAAAGAGACTGATGTAATGTTTTCCCACGGTACTTTTGCAACAGCAACAGTTATCACTTTTTAGCAGTTTTAGCAGCGTGGGAAAATTCCCGTGCGGGTCCCCGTGCGGTATATGACATAATTCAAACCTCGTCGTTTTATTATTTTTGTGATTTATATATTTCTGAGGTAGAAAAAATCAATCAGCACTGAAACTTGTTTTAGATTTGAATCTCCCTCCAAATTCTGGGGCTTCCGAATTATTTACCGACTTCCTGTCGGACTGCCATTGTTACGCAAGCGGCCAATCAAAAATATAGGTCAAATCGATTATACCAGAGTCGACACCAGAGTCTCTCCGGGCGCTCACCCGCTGGCCAAAAAGCCCGAGGACTCTGGGTACGAGATTAGAATTAACATGGAAGCGTTTATCGGAAAAGACGCGGCCTTCGTTAAAGACTGGCTTGTCCGTCACGGACTCGAAATACTTGTGGATGTTTTTAAAGGTATGTTTTCTCAATTTTAGGTATTTCTTCATTTATACTTGTAAGCATATGAATATATAAAAGCGACAAGGTGAACTAATATCACTTGTAAACAATCACTGACGTGAAGACTGCGTAAACACGACTTCTTCGCATTTCGCATTCAAAACCAGCCTAGCAATTTTTAAATTCATGAAAGCGGAGTTATATGAAACACTCAAGGGTTGCGAATTCAAATGATGCGATCTTCAAGACAGATCTTGCGAGCGTAAAATGCGATGAAAGATCATTTAAGATGTCTTGATTCTTGACAAACAAAGTAGCCTGCGAATACAGGCACCTATTGGAAGGCGACGATCCCGGGGGCGGGGCATTTGCCCTCTTTCTTCGTCCCCACCCCGGGGCATTTACACAGCTTATGTGTCCCCACCCCGGAGAATTTGTCCATTTTTAAAAAAAAAATGCTAATGCCCGGGGGTTAGCCCGGGGGGGGGGGGGGGGGGATGGGCACTGCTGGAATTGACTGATGCATTATGAGAGATCAATATGGATAACTGGTGGTAAACTTGGGTGGAAGGTACATTTTCTTGTTTGTCTTGTTTATGAAGGAAAGTGATGGTATTTTCAAGGTTGAATCGGCTGAATGGTTAATTCTTATGAACATTTTTCAACTGCCATTTTTGGTTGAACAGGCCGTGCCGCATTTAAATCGTCAATACAAATTTAGCTGAACTGGGTTCAACAAAACAAAAAGCATTAAGATGCAAAAACGGCCCATATTTTTGTTTTCAAGCAAACAAGACAAATGGCAATGTATCAATATGCATGAGAGCACTTAACAGACATGAGAAGCGACAGACCTTGTGATAAACAACAAGCCTTTTAATGGCAGGAACAAGAACAACCTTCTTCACATCCGGGAATCTCTAAATACATATAAGGGTATGTCACGCAACATGTTACAGGCAATACGAGATTTACACGTAAGCTTATTTTTAATAATTAGCTCAAAATAAGCTTAAATATTGCTTATTAAAAAAGTTTTGGTATTGGAGCAACTTAACTACAGAATCCGCGTCCCCTGCCGGGGGCCCTTTTGCAAATTAGTTGGGAGCTTTTAAAAAACAAAACATTTAACGATGGGCCCTTACTTATTAATGATAACCAAATGGTGAGCTCTGTCCTCTGTAGTTTTGCGAAAAGTTATTGGTTTGCAAAATATAAAACTCCTAGCCTTATGCATGCAGTTTAATGTCACCTTGGTTGTTCTGGGCAGCTAAGATATCATGTTGTCATTTTTTTCATTTAAAACAATATTTTTTGATTGTGCCTGATGTCACGGCAGCCATGTTGGTGGAAAGAAAAACTATTTGACTCTATTAATATGCAAAACTTGCTTGTGCTTATGCTTGCATCTGAACCCTGTTTTTATCGTGAAATAAGCACTGTTATGCCTGCACTTGCATCACTAAGTGAAAAAACAGGCTTAACACAACACTTGTAATTATTATTATTAGTATATACTCACTCAGTTCATAAATGCTGGCGAGTTTACGCCGGCCATTTTGTTTTGTTGGGATCAAGCATTATTCACTCCAGTTCGCTATCTAGGAGTAATTGATATATATCATTGAGCATTATTCACTCTTAGCTGCCCAGAACAACCAAGGTGACATTAAACTGCATGCATAAGGCTAGTTGAGTTTTATATTTTGCAAACCAATAACTTTTATGAATCGGAAATATTGAGAATA
>NW_027179724.1:1621871-1636871 GCF_036669935.1 Montipora foliosa | reverse complement strand
GAAAAAAATATCTTCATTATCCTTCGGCATGTAGAAAAATAACGTCGCGATCTTATTCACTTGATCTGAAAAAAATACACGAGTCTCCGATTTGTTCCCCAGGTACAAACCCAGTCACAAACTAGCAAAATGACCACGGACATGTAATTTATCAGAGTAAAAAGGGGCCTCGTTCGAAAGTTGGCGTTGTAATATCAACAAACTGGAATTCCGAATACTACCGCGTCTTCCCCATCGTGACAAAAGCTGAATTGAAACTTTATCATCAAAATCATCAAAAGACGAATGGTCAGTTATGGTCGCAATTCTGCTTGCTTGTTTTGGATGTCAAGAGAATCGAAAGAGAAAATATAACATGCTCTAAAAACTCGCACGGGTATACGCAATTATTCATTTACTGCTGTATTAAGCCAACACCACAGCACAATTGAGTAAACGTGAAAATCTTCATTCGTTTGTTGTATGAAAACTTGTCAGGTACATTTACCATGCGCATGAACTGACACAAATCGTGCAACCATTATTTTTCAAAAACGAAGTATTGTAAAGTGAAGAGGCAGTGGATTGAAACGAACCAAAGCAGACCGTCAGGCTTGCGCGAGTACTTCTACAATTACATTTTTGAGCACTTGTAAATATGCCTGCAGTGTCTGATTCGTTCCTACACACTGGAAGCTATTCTTCTTACTTTAGAAATATTCTCTGGTGATTTCATAAGTAGGTAAAATTGCCGGTTTTCACTGTCACACCATCATCAAAACCATTCAACAAATAAATCCAAGAATCAAAGAGATAAAAGAAAATGAATATTGAAACAGTCTCACAAAGGTTCAGGTAGACCTGTGCGATGTTTCGTGTAGGAGATATTCGAAGAAATGTTTTACTCAAATTTATAAGGCTTTGTATGGAGACGCCATGTTTGTGTCCCTCTCAGGGGCACAAATATGGCGGCTGGAAGCTGACAAAAACATGTCATTGAGTTTTGCTATAAAAAGCCAGTAGTTGTCTTCTGAGGGCTCATAAACATCTATGTGAGTACTTATTCTCACACAAGGACTGTTCAGATTGCAAAATCTCAGCGGTTAAGTCACTTTTTTAGCTTACGTGATAGCATTCTCGACCTCAATTTTAATATTGTGTCACGCAAAAGCTTAGAAATTCAACCTTGCTTTATTACAAGACGAAAAACCCTATCAAACTGAAAATTTGTGAAAAGACAAGTCTTCAGTTGTTCTAATAACTAACTAAACTAAAATCTCAAAAGGATTGATAATTCCTTATTTTTTAGTTTTGATGACGTCACGTGAAAACCAAGAATAATTGAAATAAACTGTAATCGAAAGTCAAAGCATTGTGTGACATCTGCTTGAGGGAAACTTCATCCGCAAAGTGAAATTTGCATATGTCAACGTTAGCGAAACTTTTACTTGGAACATTTATATGCTCGTAGTGCAACTGCCTTACCAGGCAACCTCACTTTATTTAACACAACCAATCGTGATTTACCAATATGACCAATAATGCGATGGGAAAACCGTTGAAAAAATTCACAACTTCGTAAATTTGAGATCGCTTGCTCAAGGTATTAACTAACATTAATATTACATTCTCTTTGCTTAAAATCAACGATCGATAACGTTTATTACCAGAGTAAAGAAAGCTTTAGGTTTTAACTTTTAAGTCAAGCTTAGCATGTTCAAGTCGATTGTGAAGAGAGCCGTTTTGTAAATGATTGCAACAGATTATTCATTGATCCTTTGAGGAAACGAGCGACGGGAACTGTGTGCATATTTCATCAACAGAACTACTCGCACTTGATATCCGACTCGCTTTTTCGACGCATGTACAACACACAAAGTGCGCTTTGCTTGTCTAATTTATTTCTCGAGAGATCAGTCAAGCATCAAGCTCATTATTTTTCTTGACTCGAAACTCGAAAGACTCAACTCGCGAGTTGCGAAACTCGACTCGAGACTCGATTCTCGAAATTTTCGAGGATCGAGAATCGAGTCTCAAGTCCAGTTTCGCGACTCGCGAGTGGCTGTCAACTTACCTTTGAACAGTACTGTATCTCTTTTGAATTATGGTAGGGTCTCCATTTTCCACGCACCCAGGTTGGTATGTGGTGTATTTTGTTACATATGTTCACTGAGCTTGAGGTGAATAGTTGTATAATAATATGCTTTTTCTTCAAAGCAATTAATTTCTTCATCCGTCACATTAATAAAATGGCTTGCGGCCATTTTGAAAAACTGCTTAGGTGAGTATAGCGTAATAATCACCTCAAGGACAGCCAATCACTGCAGAGAATTTTCAATAATCACCTAAAGTATGTACCCGTACGAAAATTTGTGGCCTGACTGAGTGAGAGTCGGGCCCGATTCGGGCCATAAAGCTGTTTTTAAGGCAAGAACTGAGGGAGACAAAGCGAGACAACCATTTTGTCACGCTTGTGCGACTGAGCCAGACATTAGTCTGGTTTGATTATCGCGGATAGTGTGGTGTGAGTGAGCGAGAAAAAGTGAAAACCCAGTTTATTTATTTACGCCGCTGTAACGAGACATTTGTCACGCTGTATTATCGGTGAAACTCAGGCTGCTCACTTGTTATTCGATACATAAGTGACCCCACTTGTTATTCGATAAGAAAAGATTCGTAGAAATCGATCATATTTTTTCCAGGTGATACATTTAGCGTGATACCCACCGTATCCGGAGAGGTAAGTTCAAATACAATGTAGCTTAGCACATTCAGGAGAAGCAATCTCTCTACCTCAAGACAGCATTATCCTGCTTGCCCAAAACAGAGGATGATAATTAAATATATATTTTTAATGATAGGAAGTGCTTGTCTCTGGACGGAAAACCTTTAAGAGGGCAGAGCAATGTTTGAGTTTTGGCTAACCGATAATTAAATATTTGTAACCGCTTTTGGCGCGCGTTTCAGATGCAGAGCTTTTTCTTCCCATTTAGGACACTAACCGACCAGATTAAAATAGCATTTATTTGCTCTAATTAATATTGTCGGACACATTCTTCTCTTTTATGAAATAGATTTTAATGTATGAAGATTTAAAATAAATGAGAAACTAACGAACACCTTGCTATTCGATCACAGATCACTCTGTGGAAACCTGGCTACTAACATGCCTATCTTATTATGGACACTTTGAATGACTTCAGTCGCATTTTGCTCTATGCTAAAAGCTGGTACATTCTTTTTATTTAAGTTATCTTAAACTGAAACATGTTTCCGTCTTACATGATTGTCCACGCAATGATGACAAGAGTCATGTTTACTGGAGTTGGTCTCGGTGGAGAATCGTTCGCTTACTTATTGGCTCGGAAACTAAAGGTAGGATCTTTCGAATAAGGATAAATTCAGTCTGTTAACCCTTTGGTTGTAACCACTAAAAATGTGATACAAGAATTATTTTGTCGATACACATTTGTTACAGGTATTCTGCTTCCAGTATCAAAACAAGTCCACAATGTCGCCATAAGTCACGCAAACAAAAAACAGTGGTACTGTCTATGGGGGTGGGGGGGGAGTGTCGGGGGATTTTCTAGTTTATAATTTATAATGGAACAGTACTATTAAAGTAGGCATAGTTTCAATTATGGCCTGTTTTGTTTCTGTTTATACTGATTTCAATGTTTCTTATAAATAATGCGTTAAAGTACTAGGATAGCACGATGTACCCTCACCCCCTGACAGATGATACTTCATATCCTCATTGTAATAAGCTGAGAAATAAGCTTGTGAGTTAGACAAAATTTAATACAGAAAAACTTACAGAAACTCCCTTGTGTCTTACATGTAAAAATATTCAGTCACTTATCAGGCATCATAATAAAATTGACCATCTACGGGCATCCGTTTACTGTTTGCGTGACTTCCGGCTAAATTGTGGACTTGTTGAAACTGGAAGGTGTGCACTGACAGAAAAATGTGTGTATCACATTTTTAGTGGCTACAACCAAGACATGGACTCTTGCTATAACCAAAGGGTTAACAGACTGAGTTTCTGGTTATCCGAAAGACCCTATCTTTAGTTTCCGTGCCAATAAATGCCACTTTTTTTTCTGTCGCGCAACATTCAAGCTTATCATGGTGTTGTGTCTGTTTAATTACCACTATTAACAAAGGGTCTAAGATTTTATAAGTTTTCATACTACGAAAACTAAGAATGGGGTCGTAGTTTTCATACTGCGAAAGCTAAGACCAGGTCTTAGGTCTTAGTTTTCATAACGCCCGAAATTATAAGCCATAAACTAACGTCACGCCCATAAAAATGTATCGTTCATTAGTGTGATTTTTTTGGTTTTTTATGATCTGAATCTCGCCCGTTTATCGCTCAAAATATCGTCCAAATGTCAGAGTAGTACAAATGTTCCGCTCCATTCTCGCTCATTTATCGTTCAATTTTTATTACTCCTGTCAGGCTGATTATCGTCATGCTCTGTATCGCTCATCAGCGAGACTTTTTATGGCCCAAATCTCGCCCGCGTCTCACCTAGAATTTTCGTACGGGTAATTACATGATTGTATCAACAGTTTCCGATAAATATATACATGTACATGTATACTAAAAGCTATTATTAAATTATATTGAAAAATATGCTTTTTCTTTAAAGCAGTTAATTTCTTCATCCGTTACATTAATAAAATGGCTTGCGGACATTTTGAAAAACTGCTTAGGTGAGTATGGCGTAATAATCACCTCAAGGACAGCCAATCAGTGCAGAGAATTTTCAATAATCACCTTACGTATGTAATTACATGTATCAACAGTTTCAGATAAATATATACATGTACATGTATACTAAAAGCTATTATTAAATTATATTGAAAAATAAGCTTTTTCTTTAAAGCAATTAATTTCTTCATCCGTCACATTAATAAAATGGCTTGCGGCCATTTTGAAAAACTGCTTAGGTGAGTATGGCGTAATAATCACCTCAAGGACAGCCAATCACTGCAGAGAATTTTCAATAATCACCTAAAGTATGTAATTATACTAAAGCTATTATTAAATTATATTATTTGCAGATCAATCTGAATTAGTATTATAATATTACTATGCATGTCTGTAATCAGCCCTTGATGTATTTCTAGGTTTTCAAGTCTCTATGTCAGCTTACAACAGAAGTTTGGTTGAAAAAAGTGAGGTTGCTCGCACACTTGTCGAGGTTAGCTACTGTCGTATTATTTAAATCATCTTTTTCAATTTTTGTTCGATCATGATGAAGGGAAAATAAAATGGAAGTCAACTGTTGATATTAATTTCCAAGTGAAATATTCACCTTGTTTTATTGCGATTTTAGAGTTTTAGAATTCATGGAAGATCTGAGCGTGAGATTGGAAATTATGAAAGTTCTTCAATGTTATTCATTCTCAGGTACTGTATTGAAACTTTGCTTGCTGGGAATGAATACACATCATTTTTTTGCCCATGCATTGACATCAAACTACTCAACATTAATTCTTTATTTTAAATTTGTGCTTTCAGCAATAAACTGTGATGATTGTCAGTTAGTGGAGCCTGGTTGTTATGTATAGTGGGATCATTATCCCAGACCCATCTGACAGGTAAATGAAATGGTGGTTGGTTAACATGCTTTTATTTAATATGTTAAATGAAGGCCGATTACCTCATTCACTCCTGAAGTCAGGCCCCCATTAATTGACAAGTAAAGGTGTCTGCCAGTGGTGTTACCGGTAAGCAGAGAGAAATCTAAAACAATTATAGGTACCGTAAGAAAGGACAATGATGACAGCTACGAGAATGCCACAAAAAAATAGGGTCAATTAGCAAAAACAATAGCGTTACATGCCCATCATGTGCATTTTGCATTTTGATAGTCAACTGAACTGTAAAGAATGCATAAGGTTTTCAAGTCTCTTTAAATTACTGTTTTGTACTTTAATTATGTTAGAACTGAGTACTACTTCATTTTCTACTGTACCTAAGGTTAGTGGAAGTGCACGGTGACAAAAATCTTCTTAATGAGGACCAATTTCATGTTCTTAAGAAATGCCATGGGAAATTTGACTGCCTTGTTTACCAAATTCAAAGAAGTGAGGCCTAGCCTTAACACTCACTGAGTGTTAAGGCTAGGCCTCCATCAGTGCTAAACTCTTTGTTTAGCTTGCAGCATATTTTTGTTACCTTTTTTCTTAATGAACTATTGTTTTTTTGTATTTATAGAATATTCATACTGTCACGTAATTATTTTTTTGTCACCAGTTTGTAGATAGTTTTAGCCACTCGTCTTGTTCGTTAGTGTGAGTGTTAATTACCAATTGTACGATTCCCTAGGGTATTATGCATTATCCGATTTAGTGTTACAGAATTTCTTAGTGTTGTAATGTAGTCATTGCTTGTAGTCGTAATTTGAATAAATTAATTAACTATATATAGATGTTAGATATAGAAGGTTTGTTGACAAGAGGCCAATTTTAGAAGAAAGTGGAGGGCAGAAATGCTCAAACAGTCAATGCTGAAAGTCTTTAGCAGACCCCAACCGTACATCAAGGCAAAACCCCTTTGTCTACGGTGGAGGAACGAGCGAGGAGAATATTACTGTACGACTCTTTAGTGAAAAGGAAAACGGAAAAGCTGAGTGCCGGCGGAGTTGACAAAAGAGGAACAGGACAAGTAAAGTCTGAGAAAGATAGAAGGTGCCGGAGAGCAGAAGCAGAGGCAGACCGAGAAGCAGTTGGTTTAAAGCCGCATTGCTGGCTGAGGTTTGTTGGTTTGTGGGTTAGTCGGTTTGTTGGTTTGTTAGTTAGTTGCTTTTTGGAGTGAAAGCGATCGAACTGAACTGAACTGTTTAATAATTAATATTGTAGATATTCATTTCTACTCGATTCTTCATATTGGTATTGTTGATAGAGGACAAGGACATATGGCGTCTCGCCTACTGCTAAGGATGACGACGATAATTGTTATTGTTGATATTGTTTTTTTTTCTCCACAGGTGTGGTTCACAGCACTGACGTTCTTTTTCTTTCTGTATTACATTTAGGGCGCATTCGATTGACCCTATTCCGGAATAAGAATACGTGGAGTGATGATTAAAACGGTATGTTTGGCGCATTTCGAAGCAGCAAGGATAATAAAAATATGTTTAAAATAGCATTTTCGCCGATGTTTGACAATTTTAACGTGAATGTTGTGTATTTTTTAACCATTTTTACAAAATTTCTTGAAAGTTTTTAAGGAAAGTTTTTTCGCAATATTTTTTATGGCTAAATGTTTTAAAAAGTCCCTTCTTATTAATGTTTGTTGATAAAACAATGTTTTTGCAGTGTCTTGAGGGATGCTTTTGTTAAGAAGGTCAAAGAGGGCTACAGTCATGCTGATAGGCAGTTATGGTAACTACCTGGTAATTTATGTACCTGTCTTCAAGTTGATAATGATAATATTATTATGTTATCAGAAATGATGTTACATCCCATTGGCTGCAAGGTGTTGACTGCAGAGCAAACTAGATAATCCCAAAATTTAAAAAAAATGGCAACAAAACTAAAACAAAAAAACTTAACGTTTATATATAGAATTCATTAACAGTCATTTAAGGGAACTTTGAGTTTCAACACTTCAATGAAGAGACACTCTCTTTAGAAAAATTGGCAGTCAACACACTGTATCATGTAACAGCATTGTTATGGTAACACAGATTATTGCTGAGCAAGATGAGTCATCATTGTGATGTAATAAGTTACCTTGGCAATGGGAAAGCCCGGCAAAAACGCCCTATATTTTGGCTTTAGTTTCTCATATCTCAAAAACAAACTCATTGACCCCAATTTTTTATTGCTGGAAAGTGATCAGAAGGCCAAGATGAAACTTTCTGCAAACTTTTAAAAAGATCTGTCCTGCAGAATCAGAATCACCTTAAAAAAATCACAGATTTATTAAAGTGGCTCTGAATCTGCTGTACAGGGTTTTTTTAAACTTTGCCGAAAGTTTCCTCTTAGCCTTCTGATCACTTAACAGAAATATAAAATGGGTATCAACGAAAGTGACTAAAGACAAAATAAAGGGTGTAATTACAGGGCTTTCCCATTGCCACGGTGACCTATTACGTCACAATTATGGCCGCATCTGGTTCAGCAATAATTGCATTGTAGTGCCAAACCTTCTAATAAGAATTTTACTTGAAAGCTTTGGAACTGGCGTATCCACCTTAAAGAAGGGTAGGGATTCCCTATAAAAATAACTAGGGAGGTGGTAGTGCGAGGGAGCCATTATTATTGATAATTGAGCAATAACGCAGAGGCTCATTGATGTAACTAAAGATCTATGAGAAAATTGTGACCCAGTGCTTGCTCTAGGATTGGTTCATGTTATTGATTTCCACAGCTAAAATTTTAGCTACAACACCGGACACATTTAGTTGGAACTCTTAATAACAAATGGTCTAGATTTATTGTGTTACAAGATTGCAGCTTACATGTATCCTGTTTCTCCCTTGTCCCAATTCATTGTTGTGTAAGAATTGTTTGGGGGACTGCTAGTAGTTGTGAAATCAATATTGAAGGAGGGGGAAGACAGGGTTGAGGGTTCCAACAAACGTGATGAGTACTGTAAGTACTACTTCTTACTTTTTAAATGTGACTTTGTGAATGTTATATTTCAGAAGTGATCTATTGGTAATTGCATCCTTAGTGCTTTCACTTTGTCCAACTTCTCCGTTTATGGCAACTTATTTGTTTTCATTTCCATCTTCTGTATTTGTTAAGCTTTTCCTTTAGTAGTCGGTCAACATTGTAATGACTGAACAGTACCACAACTAACACTGTCACACAAGAAACTACTCAAATGCTTCTATTCTGACCTCTTGCAGGAAACTGGTTTGACCAAGCTGACTGCAGTACTGGCAACATTTACTGAAGGTATTATCTTTCATATCTTGTTAGGCTCAGAGTTATTGAGTAATCAAAACGTGAAATACAGGGCTGGTGTAAAATTCCCGTACATGCATAATACTACATATCTTCATTGGATTGGGTGACAAATGTATGAAACCTAGAGGTAAACATGATGTATTTTTAATTAATAAATAAACTCTCTGTCTCTTTAAATACGAGAAATATAATTCCAGGTGACTTTTATTTGCATATTAAAGGAAAAATTACTAACTTGGAGAAGCTCCACTCAAAAGAAATCTATGATAGTCTTATTTCCAAAATATCCAACTCGCCAACAGCACAAAAGAAATACAACGAAATTTTCAACACAAATACCTTTCAGTTAGATTGGGGAAAAATATATTTACTGCGTTACGAAACTACCTTGGACACAAAGCTAAGGGAATTCCAATACAAAATATTAAACAGAATATTGTATACAAACGACATGTTGTTTAAGTTTAAAAAAGTCGAATCTCCTCTGTGTGATTTCTGCGGAAATGAAATGGAGACTTTAGAACACCTCCTCTTCTATTGTGTTAAAGTACGTTGTTTTTGGGGCGAATTGAAAGAATTGCTTAATTAACTCATAAAAATAACTGTTAATTCTTTCGAAATTAAAGACATTTTATTCGGAATTTTAGGCTCATCACATGGAGGTGTCCTACTTAACTATAATTATTATCCTTGAAAGTAAATTTTTCATATATCGTAGTAAACTAATCAAGAAAGCATTATGTTTAGCATCACTAGTTGCCAAGTTTAAAAGAATTTTCGAATCCGAACGCTTCATTGCGAGAAAAAATAATAAGTTAAACTTTCATTAGGAAAAGTGGAATCCATTGCTTCCAATGATAGAGCAGTAGCCGGTACCGAAACAATATTAACGTCTCCCGAACTCTTGTAGTTAGTGTAATGATTCATGTAACTTAGTGTAGAGTATGTACTTTTCATAACGAGTCGCGCGCTCTTAGCAACCAAAAAAAGGCTGGGGCATGCATCCAGCTGAGAAACGGGAGTAAAACTCCTGTATCTCAACTGGATGCCAAGTTCCTTGCAACATTTCATTCCCATTGTATTCCATTAATCTATCATCGCAATTTGTTTGAGGCGTCAACTTTCACGGAATCATGTCATCATCTGAGGGCGTTAAGTCAATTAAAGGAAAGGGATAAAGTAAAAAGATGTACATTGACACCAGCCCTTAAAATAGCGATGAGAAAAAGCACTCTCCGTGTTTCAGTAACACGATTACAAAGGATTCTGACGATATTTTTTATATGTCAGGAAAATCCAAGACCATCAGCGGTTTCACCATCTCCCGAGAATTCAGGTCAGAAAGAATCTCGGGCGTCCTTTCCACTGATTTTTCTCGATTAAAATAAAGGGAAATACGTTCAATAGTGACATATAAAACTTGAGATTTCCTTCAAAGTTAAGAAAATAATAAAAGATGTACATATTTTTTAATTCGAAATATAGGTCCATTTAAGCTCTGTGAGATGAGTCTAGAACTAACAAATCCAAAATAAACTGATCAAGCAGCCAGGCTGATGGCAAATGGGACGTTCATGAAAATTTTTTCAGAGAGGATTGCCGGCTCAGGTTGAGATCTTGGCGAGCGGATACTACAAACAGGCCCTACGTTACGTAGTTCCACTGAGTCTGTGAACAAATCAAAATAGAGTTGTTGGTAACACTGGCAATCAATACTATTAAACAAAAGTTGATTTAAGTTATTGTTCTGGTAACTTGACAAAAACCTTGGCAAAAAATGTTCCAAATTCAATGTTCCAAGAGATTGGAAACCCTTGGGAAGGAGATATATTGTAATTGAGCTGGCTGCTTACGGGAATGTGAGAATACGGAGCTTGTATACATGGAAGTTGAATTAAACTGTTTTGTTTGTGTTTTTTTTTGTTTTTTTTTGTTTTTGGTGCTCGTAAGTCAAGCTGTCCGCTATAGAAGATCTGGACTGTACGTAATAATTAAAGGAAATTAATGACGCTGAAACTGTAAACAATCGTCACCAAAAACAAAGCGCAACACTTCCGGGCTAGTACGAACGTCACTGACACTGACATGTACTTCAATGAAAACTCCATGGATTAACTATAGAAAACTGAGTTAATTGGGGACCCTATTGAAATTAAAATATATTTAGAAAAGAATAAATTAACAAATTTTCTCAAATGTGTACAAATATATAAAAGGCTAAGTATGTTCACATTATGGAACATAGTATATATCCCAGAAGAGCTCTGGCACCGTACAGAAGGCCAGGACTTCACCCTGAGTGAAACAGAAAGGATAGATAACATTATAGCTTAATAAGTTAAGAGTGAATTTTTCAAAGAAAAGAAACAAAACATGTTATGTGTCCCACAAGCACTCAGGCATCACACAGAATGCCAGGACTTCAGCCTGGGTGAGCCAGAAAGGATAGATAACATTATAGCTTAGTTAAAAGTGAATTTTTCAAAGAAAAAAATTAAAACCTGTTACATATCCCAGAAGCACTCAGGCATCACACAGAATGCCAGGACTTCAGCCTGGGTGAACCAGAAAGGATAGATAACACAGTGCTATAGCCTAGTTAAAAGTGAATTTTTCTTAAAGGAAAGAAACAAAACATGTTATATATCCCAGAAGCACTCAGGCATCACGCAGAATGCCAGGACTTCAGCCTGGATGAACCAGAAAGGATAGATAACATTATAATAGCTTAGTTAAAAGTGAAATTTTCAAAGAAAAGAATTAAAACCTGTTATATATCTCAGAAGCACTCAGGCATCACACACAATGCCAGGACTTCAGCCTGGGTGAAGCAGAAAGGATAGATAACATTATAGCCTAGTTAAAAGTGAATTTTTCTAAGAAAAGAAACAAAACCTGTAACATATCGCAGAAGCACTCAGGCATCACACAGAATGCCAGGACTTCAACCTGGGTGAACCAGAAAGGATAGATGACATTATAGCCTAGTTAAAAGTGAATTTTTCTTAAAGAAAACAAACAAATCATGTTATATATCCCAGAAGCACTCAGGCATCACACAGAATGCCAGGACTTCAGCCTGGATGAACCAGAAAGGATTATAGATAACATTATAATAGGTTAGTTAAAAGTTAAATTTTCAAAGAAAAGAATTAAAACCTGTTATATATCTCAGAAGCACTCAGGCATCATATACAATGCCAGGACTTCAGCCTGGGTGAACCAGAAAGGATAGATAACATTATAGCCTAGTTAAAAGTGAATTTTTCAAAGAAAAGAAACAAAACCTGTAAGATATCCCAGAAGCACTCAGGCATCACACAGAATGCCAGGACTTCAACCTGGGTGAACCAGAAAGGATAGATGACATTATAGCCTAGTTAAAAGGGAATTTTTCTTAAAGAAAAGAAACAAAACCTGTAAGATATCCCAGAAGCACTCAGGCATCATATACAATGCCAGGACTTCAGCCTGGGTGAACCAGAAAGGATAGACAACATTAGAGCCTAGTTAAAAGTGAATTTTTCTTAAAAGAAGAAAAAAGCAAACATGTTATATATCCCGGAAGCACTCAGGCATCACACAGAATGCCAGGACTTCAGCCTGGGTGAACCAGAAAGGATAGATAACATTATAGCCTAGTTAAAAGTGAATTTTTCTAAGAAAAGAAAAAAAAAACCTGTTATAATCCCAGAAGCACTCAGGCATCACACACAATGTGATGCCTGGGTGAACCAGAAAGGATAGCATGTTAAAGAAACAAATAATGTTACAGTACCGCTCAAATGTAAGTTACCGCGCGATCGGAATTGCGTCCTGCGCAACGCGATTCGCGTCGCGCGAGAGTCAATGAAGCGGAAATTTTTGGTATAAATTTAGGAGACTCCACTACGCGAAATCTTTTAATTTCGCGTACGCGTAGCGAGTAATGGTAACTAAGCTGCCTGCGACAGACGAGTCGCAGACGATCTCAAATACACTAGACAAACTTTCCCTTCTATCTGTAAATCGATCTTAGACAACAAAACGAGAAAGAAAATTTGAACGAAGATCGTGGTATTAAACTGGAAACGGCAATTGCATTGTCAATAAAATAATGACCTTGTGTCGCCAAAGAACATGTAGTAAAAACCTGATCTTATGCTGGTCTGTTGTTTGATATACAAACACGTAAGCTTACAGTATGCAAAAAGACGTTGTTGTACCGCCTGTGCGCTTCTTTGACTGTTAACTGTAACTTTTCGATAATTTCCGTCTCCACGTTTCACTTTTTCTGAGGCGCATTAAACTTTATTACCTCCACAAGTTTTGTTTTAAATTAAACAATCGCGGACCTGACATTGCAGATCGTATGGAAACCAGGTTAATCTCGGCAAGCATCAGTGACGCCAGCCAAAATTCTCAGCAAGTTGTCGAGTAAATAAATAGCACAAAGTTTCCAATGAAGAATGAAGATTTGGTTGTACGTTTCACAAATTATGTTGATCAATTGAAGGTTTTACTTTTCTTAATTTGTACAGGGTTTGAATCAAGCGTCAGTTCGTAAAAATTCGAAGATGGTGGCTGTCAAGTTTACATGTAAAATTGTGATAAATATTTGCATATCTCAGATGTGCTCAGGGATGACACCAAATGCCAGGACTTCAGCTTGGGTGAACCAGAAAAGATACACAACATTGGTCTTGATGAACGGCAAAGGTCAAAAAAGAATTACTAAACATGTTATATATCCCAGTGGAACTCAGATATTACTCTAATTTTGGTACAATTCATAGTGAATATCAAATAAAAATAAGTAAACATGTTATATATCCCACATAAGCTCATGAAAAATTACAAGAGCTGAATACCATGACTTCAGATTGTGTGAACCAGAAAGGATAGACAAATTGCCCTAGAACAATTACTGTGAAACAACGAAAAAAAAAAAACATGTTATTACAACTTGAACCTTGCTTCCTGAACCACATCCTCACAAAAGGTAACCTGATTAATCAGATCCGGCGACCTCATGGCCTCCAGTGTTAAAATTTCACGTTATGAATTTCTTCAACCGCTCCCTGCCCACAATCAAGATCATCGTAGTTGGTAGTAGCTTCCTGAGTCGATCGCGCTTTAAATTTCATTGCGCTCTCCATCGATTTGAAGTGAATTTAGGGCATTGACAATCCACGCATACTTTCCAATTTTTCGCGCTCTTTAAATTTCTGCTGGAGGATGACAGAAATCACTCCAAACGAAGATGCGATGGCTACTCTATATTGTCTTGCAGTATCGATGGTCGTTCGAAACTCCCGCCATTTTTCAAGTTCTCGACAGGAACCAAGGCAAATTCCACTGGAAAATTTGCTACCACAGGGCTCCTTGACATACGTTTTCCAAAAATTGAGGGCGCCGCAAATCTTTCCGTTGAGAAGAAACCATTGCCTTTGATGAGTTATAGAAGAGCTAGTGCATCAATTAATTAGCCATTTGAGAAATTCGAAGGCATCCATCGCTGCACTCGATCAAGGGAAAGTAAATTTTCCCGCTTCTGCTTACGCAGAAATACCGTATTACATGAAATCAAAGACCTGACAAAGCCGATACTGTCCATTATATTAAAATAACCAGGCTTCACTACCTCACAATACAAAACGTTTGTACATTTAGTGACACCAAAGAGGTGTTGAAGTGATGATGTACACTAAGCTGGATAATGAGGTCATCATCCCGTAGCAACCATCCTTTCGAATATTTGAACTTCCGTTTAGTCGCGGCTCGTTATGTTCAGTGCTGTATGTAATTTGGTTTCCTTTTATTCTTTTTTTTGTTTTGTCTTCTCATTTTTAGGAGTGTAAGTAGCGTTAGAACTATGTTAGTCTTGTGAAACTCTGTTTTTTTTTTGTGTTTTTTGATATTAAAAAAAATAAAAAATAAATAAATAAATAAAAACAGTGTATTTTTTTGCTATGTAAATGCTATTTTAGAGAGCTATTGAAATTGTATTTAAAGCATATTTAAACACTATGTTAGAGATCATACAAGGCCATATATCCAAGGCCATATATTCAATTCCCACCCTGGTCAGAGTTTTTCTCTGTC
>NW_027179724.1:1594371-1614371 GCF_036669935.1 Montipora foliosa | reverse complement strand
GAGCAGAGCATGTCATTTTGTTGAGAACTTTCCATACTGTACTTTTTACAGCATGCAAAGGATACTGACTTGTTAACTTATTGTAAACATGTTTGTTTAGTTTGCAGTTCAAGGTGTTTTTGGTTTGTCATGGGCATTTGGCCTTCCAATGTACGATGTAATTAGGGGAACAGCAGTTGATTACATGCATTGTGTGTGTGAGGGTGTCATTGATCAACTCATTTCACGGTGGCTTGACAAACAAGGCTTCTATTTGGGTTTCAAAGTGGAAGAGATTAGTAAGGAGCTGATGGCAATTACACCAACTTGTGAAATAACAAGAACACCAAGAAGTTTAGGAGATATCAAAGACTGGAAAGGTGAAATAATTTGCACTCTGGGTAAAATAAGAATTAACATGCATTTATTATCCACAAATTTATGATATTTCAGGGGTGGGTTTGTTGATATAAATGGGTTATTGACCTGGTCTGAGATTAAGATAACTAAATGTTGGCCAAGTTTCTTTTTTTAATTATTAATAGAATAGATGAACCCAAGGCCCATCTTGCCTGCTTCCAGGGATTCCCAACTTTCATTGCCTTCCTACTGAGCACTTGTATTGCCAATAACCAAAACTCTTGAATTCATCATGTTGTTAATGTGTGTTTTTAAACAATGTTTTGCAGCATCAGAAAAACGGGCATTCCTTCTGTACATGCAGTTCCCTTGTTAAGTAGTTACCTGCCCTCAGATCATCTCCTGTTCCTTATGATGTTGACTGGTGGCTTGTTTAGATTGCTGAAGCAGTCAATTTCTAGAGGAGAACTGCAAGAACCTTGCACCTATTTGAAGCTTTTGGCTGCAGAAGCACCTGTCCTTTGTGGTAAGATATTTAAGATGGTGAATATAGTATTATAAAATATATTCTTATCATGATCACTTTTGCTCACAGTTAAAATAATTATTCATCTGACTTCTGGTAAACACAGTATACTCAACAAAACATTAATTGATTTAGAGTTTAGAAACAAACAAGGACCAATAATAACTGACTAGATGACTTTTAATGAACCTTGTCTTATTATTCATCAGGCAATCAATTTCAAACGTTCAATGTTCACCAGCTTTTACACTTGTCAGAAGTTGTAGATGACCTTGGACCTTTGTGGTCAAATTCATGTTTTCTTTTTGAAGACTACAATGGTGACCTACGAGATCTGTTTCATGGAACCAAAAATGTGGATGGCCAGGTTAGTTCATAATTATAACAGTGTGTTTTCGCAGTTATTTCTACTAGCATTAGTTTTATTTCCAGCAATGGTATACATTTAAGATGTTCAAAAGCCCAAAACTGGTAGTTGATATATAAGGAAGTGATACCTTGGATTTCGTTTAAAAAATATCCAAATGAAATAACAATAATTTTTATTCACCAAGGAGGAAGTGAATAGTGGTGGATATTTGGCGAGCTGGGATTAACAGAAAAATGATTGATTTTAAGAGTTTTGAGTGCCGCTCAGTGCTCGGAGGTGTTTTCACTTGTGTGGTTCACTTGTGTGGGATGTAGTATTAGAAAATAATCCTAAGAAAATATGCACGCTGATTGTTAAAAATTGTTTCTATAACTCAATGGAGACACAGAACTAGCAGTGTTAGGGTTAGGGTTAGTGATGGCACGAGCAAAGATAAATTACATTTTGATAATTAGAGTTAACAAGTTGTTTTCCTTTTTCTCGTTGCGTTTTTTTCTAAAAGAAATAGAAAACATATACTCCGTGTTTCTATCGAGTTTTAGAAACATTCGTAAAAGTTTGGGAGAACTCAAAAAAGCTGTGGAAACACTCGCCTGCAGCTGGTGTTCCCACAGCATTTCTAGTTCTCCCAAAGTTTTACTTGTGTTTCTATAACTCGATAGAAACACGGTACATGTTTTCTATGTCTTAAATAATAATTGTTACTTTATTCAGGCTTAAAATTTGGGCTAGTGAATGTTAAGGAAAAAAGTTTCAAAATATGAAGAACAAAGAGAATCGCTTTTTTTGCAGATTGTCACAGCAGCGTCTGTAACTCAGAAGTTGCCAGAAATTGCCAGAGCCACAACTACATCACCACAAGTCATTGAATTTTATGAGCACTTAACAAACAAGCGTTATAGTAACAGGTAAGGAAATTGTATTTGCCCTTCTTGTACAAGTGTAGATGGTTGCAAACTTTTTTCTTTGTAATTGTTAATTCTGTTTGGTACCAGTAGTGCAATGAAAGTCTCTGTCTCCATACAGTTCCCTGAAGGAGAGCATTTCAGAAAATGTCCACGTTATTGGCTCACTTGAACGATTATGGAGAAATTCAGCTCTTCTGACGGATGAAGAACGTAACACACTTCCACAGCATCATGGCAAAATATGGATGTTTCGGCGTTGTCTCATTCGAGGAACAGTTTTCCATAGCAAGAGCTACAAGAGGGTGGTTGCGTGGAATGATTACACTGTCAGTAGAATTTCAGTACATGCAAAGTCGCTACTATGGTTCAATCCATATGTATGTGAAAGTTGAAGAAAGATGTCTCAAGGCAATATGTAGTGAACAGAAGTGTTACTGTGATTTAAAACTACAGTATTGTCAGGTGCTTTTTTATACATTTTTTTTGTCTGTTTGTGCAGCTTTATGCCATATGATAATTACAAAATAATATTTCATTTCTACAAAATAGACTGGAAATGAATTAATTTATACTCGAATCTTCAAGAGCATTCAACTGATTGTTATATACAGGAACTATTATCATTCAATTTTTTTGCTCAGTGGTGTATAAAGAGTAGGAAATATGTTTTCAATAGCATCTATGTACAAGCTGTCATTTTTCCCCCAAAAATCTCTTAAGATTTGCTATTTAAAAACTATTTTAGACAAGTACATAGTGAGTAAATAGAATCTATTTACAAGCTATGGAATTTTGTCACCAGAATATCATTAAGATGTGCTATTTAAAGACTATTTTTGACCAGTGCATAGTAAGTAAATAGTGTAACTGCTAAGATTTTAGAGGTTGCGAAATACTCCGGCGATCTTCAACAATTACAGGGGTAGCTGACTTAGTGTGAGGCAATAGACAAATCGAACTCCACAGATAGGCAATACGTACACCAGATTTAATCAAAGTTCAAGAATCTCAATTCCTTGGGTTACAGAGTAACGACAGCTTGAAGAATTGACGATAACTTTACGATGTAACAGTACTACACGTAGCAGTACAAGTAGGTTTGTAGCGATGAGTAATAGTTATGGTAGCGGTAAATGTAGATGTAGATGTGGCTATGGCTGTGGGTTCGAACTGAAAAACGATAATTCGGCATACAATTGGTTTAGAGAGTATTAAACTAATCTAGGAATTCGAAATGCGACACAAACATAACTTGGTGATAACTGAATGTCAATGGAACCTTAATAAATTGTAACTTATTACTAGCAACAGCAGTAGCGCAACAATTACTAAACTACGACGAAAATGAACATAATGCGCAGTAAATCATAGAGAATCATTTGGAATCTCACATCTAGTGCAATTCCATCATTAAACTCTAAAAATCGACCATAATCGTGCAATACTAAACTATCAAGTACGAAAAGATAAAAACTTACTTCGGTTGACGACTCACACCCAAAGATAGCTTGATAGGATATCCGTTGATCGATAGCAAGTAGCAGATTCTACGATCGCTGAAGAATAATAGCTGAATATACCTTAAGAGTGCGCAATTTATAATGCGTACGTGAATAAAACTAAGGCGTTGTCCAAAAACGTGTGCTCTACAGTTTTCTAAACTCCCTCGCGGAACATGTATTAGCTATCGATGAGCATGAAACTGCAAATTCCCAAGGAAGTTGTAGTATCGAAGCACGTTTCCCTTTAAGACACTATTTATATTCACTGGAGAATTTGTGAGAAAAATGAGAAAGGGAAGGTAGGCGTTTCAAAACTAACAAATAGCATCTATTAACAAGCTATGTAATATTTTTACCACAAATATCTCTAGGATGTGCTATTTAAAAGCTATTTTGGACATGTACTTAGTGAATAAATAGTATCTATTTAAAATGTGTGTTGACTGTTTGGGCTATAGTATTTGCTGAATAGGGAAAAAATAGCTATTTTGGAACTATGTCAATTAAATGAATAGCATCAAAATATATTCTATTTTGTTTTGACATAGCTTCCACATAGGTTACAACTATGCTTTAAATAGAACAGACTATTTCATATATTTCAAAACATAGCAATAAAATAGAGACTTTTGAGCAACACATAGCAAAAAAGTAGCTCTACATAGTCATGAAATAGTAGTAACATAGAATTTAAATATGTTTGGTTCTCCAGTCTCAAATACTTTATACAGACCTTGTAATGCTTCTCAGGAAATATGTTTGTTTTTTTGTTTGTTTCAGTTAAAAGCCATGACGAGTTGGTCCGAAATCTCAAACTGTACCAGGTAAGAGTTTTGAATTTAATATTTAGCTCTTATTAACCGAGCAGGAGGTCTGTATGGGAGAATCTTGACCGAGATCGTGAGTACAGACCGAGGTCAAGATTCACCCATACAGACTGACTAAGCTCGGTTAATGAGATGTTTATTATATGGCAAACAAGAACAATTTAATTCGGTTAATGTAACTGGTTTAAACTAACTGACATTTTGCTTGCGAACGGCGATGAGTGGCGATGAGCTGAACTTAATTCTGTCAAAGTTTGCTCGCCATCCCCTCTTTTGTCATCATGCTGTTTGGCACTTCCATAAATAAATATTGGTAGAAGAAAATACGCAATATTTTTGCATTTTAGTTTGCATCTTTTCACCGCAGAACATTACCGGTCTAGATGGGAAAATCTAGACCGCGGTCAATATCGACTTTAGCCAATCAAATTCGTGAACTTGGTAGTTCCCAGTCCTTGTGAGACAGAGCCATATAATAAAACAAGATATGTAAACCAAAAGAGGTCTGAAAATTATTCTGTTCCTGAAACATCAAGTACTTCAGAGGTGGGTTCATTTATTGCTGGATTTTGATTGGCAAATGTGAGCATGTTAATAGCCTACAACCCTCTGTTTTTGATTACTTTCTGCCCCTCCTCACAAGGGGCAATACACAAATTAGATTAAAGATTTGAAAAATGACTGCCGGGAACTCTACAGAATGCCTTGACATAATCGAAGAGAAAGAAATTAAATCTGCTTTAACTTTTTGCTTGTCGTTCTTTTAGTTTCTTCAGCGCAACACTTTCGGTTTGTATACGTGTAGTTTAAAAGTTGCTAGCAGTTACAGAACTCTAATTTGTACTTTACCTGCAAATTGGCACACTGGCCATAGAATAACTCAAAATTCTATCTATTGCACTAAAGCTAAACCTTGTGCAGCGTTTGATGTTACGGTTCATTAAGCTACATGTCTGGGTGTTGAATGAGGCAATTCAAATAACAAAAAGCGCCATGACTAATGTATTCTGTAGCGGTTGCTTTCATGGGACTTTCGTAATTAAAATATGTCGAAGCATGTTTAGTTACATTTAAGATTGATAGAAAGAGTTGACTTGTTGCTAAAAGGGAAAGATATCTTGTAGATTTAGGAGCGAAAAGCTGCACAAGCGTAATGGCCTTTACTTGAACCCTGTTTCGATATTAAACGTCACAAGGCCGAGAGCTTTTTACTGAAGCCACGTGAAATTGAAGGACTTTCCGATCTTAAAGTTGCTGATTTTTGTGATATTTCAACATCACCGGTTGAATGAATTTCCAAAGGAAATAGGAAAAGTCCCGCGTGTTTAAAAAATTCCTCAAAAAGAGGGCGTAAGTTCAAGCTAAGTAACACACTGAGAAGTCACCTCATTTGCTGTGTCAGGTTCCTGCGAAAAAGAGACGGGACTTCTACCTGTAAAAGAATAGACACTGTGACATAATGATCCGAAAGAGGGGACTGGTGGTATCAAGTATTATTTATTACCTTAATAATTATCTCGTTTTCAGCTCCATAGCGTACAACAGTAAATGTTCTCTTTTTGGTGTGTATTAAAGTACACCCTTACACCGGTGGAGTATGTAGAAAAAAGGTTGTTGGTTTCATCATAAGGTTGCAAGTACTATTTTAAACGATTTGTCTTTGTACTTTTTTACTTAACAATCAATTGTCTTGTTGTTTTGCCTTTCAATATGTATTGAAATTATAGCTCTGCAAAGAAAAAGTTATATGTACTGGTATATTTCCTTAGATAAAGGACTCCACCCATTGACTTGTAGACAATTGCTTGTGCAAACGATGATCATCACCATTGTGATCACGGTACACCGTCACCGTTTCTTCCAAAAGTATTCACGCTTCCTTTAAATCGGTCTTGTTTGCCCAATTGTTTACTAGAAAATAAGCACTGGAACACAACTTAACAATAGCGAGATTTTCAAGTCGTTTGCCTTTTTTTTTTTCTTCAAAATCTCAACGGTACACCATGGTGATCCGTTGTCAGTAAATTAATTACAGTCTACTGAAATTATTTAGCAATGAACGGATCACCATGGTGTACCGTTGCAAATAAGCCTAAGAAATGCGCTGTTGTGATTTCTACTAATTGTGCTTACTCATAGTAATTACTAATAGTTTAGAACGATTAAACTTCCTAGTTTTTCAAAACACAACGCCAAAATTAAGATGAAAAGGATGGTGATCCGTCAACGGTACAACACAATCCCGTGTAACCAAAATAGGAGCGGAGTTTAGGACTGGGGATAGACTAGTAGTTTAGGGAAACAAACACTCGCAAACGAACGCGCATCATTCCAGTCTCATTCATCCATTACACCTGCAGAGACAAAGGAAAGTTCCCTATTAGCGGTACAGAAGATAGGCGTATCTCCTTTAAAGAAAACCCGCATATGTAATGGTCTTGGGTGCTCGCAGGTGAACCTAATGGCCTTCCAATAGTAACACCAAACCATGCCATAAGATAATATTTGCTGTTCATCTGAAATAATTTAGAAATACGACTTCCGCCGCTTTTGTACCTACCCTGCGAAGGCTGTACTTGCCGGGTGGCAAAATGAGCTATAAATATATGTAAGAGGGCTTAAAAGAAACGTTGTGCCTCAATTCGGTGGCCCTTTCAAATGCAAGATGCGGTATTTTCCTCTGCTTTTTTTCAATTACATTTGGACTAATCAGTTATAAAATACGCGAATCGCGCTTGACGGGAATTCAATGTTCCATGTGGCACAGCCCTTTCTCCTACCACGCCAACTGCGCCGACTAACGCAGTCTTCCTCTGTTATTTTAACTCATAGCCTTATTTATCAGTAGTTATCAGGATATACATGTACAACTTGACTTTGGAACCTTTTCAAAACTTCCTTTGCAGGTAATGGCCTACTTTCACTTTGTAGTGATTCTTTTCTAATAAACACATCAGTCTCTCAAAATATCACTGGTGTCGATTTTCTTTAATTGCTCGTGCAAACACAAATACAAAAACACAGCAAAAAACACGGAAAATCTGTATTTCACCAAATCAGTCTACATACTTTATAGTTTATTACAAAACCGTTAATACTATCGCCAACATTCTATTTTGCGACAACAAGCATTGCTCACAACCCTACCACGATAACTTCAGCAATCGTCACATCACTTAATTACGGCGCTGAAAACAATTATTCCTGATAAATACAGTCTCGGTCACAAATGTTGTAACACAGACGGCAATTTGCCCCCTCTCCCCCTTCAATGTTGATGTTTACGGGTTGGAGTGCAAAAACCAACCGGTAAATGCAATATTGGTTGGAAAGAGGAGGAGGGGTACGTTATTAACAGCCTTGATGCGCTTCACTTCCTGTTCAAGCGAAGTGTCACAACTATTTATGACCGAGATTGTTACATCTACAGTATTTTCGGTAATTTACTTACATCAGACTTAAACCACATTTATGCGAATACATTGTAAGTTATAAGCTTGTCTAACAGTTTCTGTTGGTTGTAACTGAGCTTTTCTCAAACCTTGACTGGAAAAACTCAGATTATTGTCCACAAAGAATAAATCAGACATTGCTTCCCACCCTGAATGAGTATTTTGGAAAACCAAAATTTAACAGCTAGTCTCATTCAGAAGAATTCTTCTGAATTAAAATAGAAAATCAAAACTGGATGAAGTAAGGTTGTCATAGGTTAAAGTAGTCCTTAGAAGGACTGTTGTCAGTGACATTGATTAACCTTTCAACAACCTGAGTGGAAGTAATTGTCAGAGTCAAGTGACTTCTGCTCACGTTGTCAAAATGTCAGTCACAGCTCAGGAACAGTGGTCGTTCTTAGAAATACTCTTACCTGGATGATCTTAGTTCATCAAATTTTGATATACTGTAACTCACCGGTTTAAACCATTTCCATTATTTAACAATTATTTTGCGAAGGTGTGGTGAATAATATTGTTTTAGTAATTATTATTACATAGGTGATTATAATTCGAAAAATATGCATCTTCTCTAAAACAATTAATTTCTTCGTCTGTCACCTCAACAAAACAGCTTTCGGCCATTTTGAAAAAACCTCGTAGGTGATTATCGTGTGATAATCACCTCAAGTGCAACCAATCAGTGCAGAGAATTTTCAATAATCACTTATGTGATTATACTAAAAAACAATATTTCTGTTTTTCAGAACCATGAAGACTTTGAATTCAAGAAATTGCTGATGAACATCCTTGTGTTAATAAGTGCAGATTTTGTCAGCTGTCGGGTATGATTCCATATTGTCACTTTAACGTCATTTTGTGTCCACAAAAAGATGTTCGAATAGGCTAGTAAGGAGTTATGCGTGAACTTAGCCTAAACCATGACCCTGTTCTCATGTTCTTACTCAATTTGAAACTGGGTGATTCCAAACTAGAATATTTACTAATTTCAACAGATATTATCTGAAGGACGGGTCCTTTTATCTCTATTTTCATTTGTGCGAGCAAATGATAATGTGTCTGCTATTGAGTGGTCTCCTGCACAGTTTGAAGATCTGCAGTTACAGGTATATTGATCACTCTTCCAAGTAATCCGAGAAGACGCTTGTTTTCTGTTCTTTCATGAGTAGTGCATCCTTGTGAGGTTGTTTAACTTGGAACGTTGTGTCTCCAGGCCTTGGACACAGTGTCGGTAACCGGTCGATCCGCCCCAGAGTTGATCCTCCCGCATCACCAGAGTCGATCCGCCCCAACCCCAGAGTCCAAGCACTGTTGCACCCTCTTTGCTTGGATGACTACATGACCTGTCAGAGTAACCCAAGATTACTGATGCTCCTTGAGTGGTGTGTTGGACAAGGTTGGGCAGTCAGTCTTGTGCCTGGTTTTTACCCATAAGTGTTCCCTTTATTGTTATCATCAGTCGTCTATGGTCGCAGTCACAAACTTTCCAAGCACTAAACCATCTATAGTGAACACATTTATCTTCCAAGATCTTTGATTTGAACGATAACCTAAGCCATCAATCATGATTTTATTGCACCAAAAGTCATGAATGGAAGAATGGGAAGAACCTTTAGTTCCAGTGAACTTGAACTCATGATGTCGATGTTTAATGAGTCATTTTTGTCACTTCACCTCAAGTTTGTAAATTGATGTGATATAATACTGCCACTCATTTTTTATCTTAATAAGTAGTTTCTTCGAATTACATTTCAAGATAAAACTAGCGATAAAATTTTTCGACGTTTCGATCTCGCTGAGATCATTTTCAAGTTTGAAAAAAAAAATGGTTAAAACTTTGCCTATAAGAAGTAAAATCACACGTGAGAATATTAAAAGCGATAAAAATGTGGAAATATGTACTAAGCGTTACAAAAGAAAAATGATAAAAACTAAAAGAGGCTAGATAACAACAGGACAGAAGCTTTACAAAAGAATACATGAAATACTCCGAGCTATAAAAATAACTTTGCACGGATGGAGTCAGACTGCGTGTTCAAAGTTGGCTTTAGTTCTTTTATAAAAAGCATCACATAAATTAAGCAGTCAAATTTGCTCTGGCACTTCCGTAAGATCTTGAAACTATGAGAGATGTCACTTGGGTCCCTCCCATGTTGATCTCTGACGTGTTTCCCGATGGCAGATCCCTTATGTTCTTCAATGCGTTGATACAGGTGTCGGAACGTGTAGGCGACATAATCCGCATCGCACAGATCACACTTGAAATGGTAAACAACGCATTGTTGGTTAACAACAGGGGGTTTGCTTTCTTTTGGCTTGATGTTGGATCCGATCTTTCGGCTTGTGTACACGGGATGGATATCTTTTTCGATTTTGCAACTTAATTCTCCAAGTTGTCTTCGCACAGAATTCGCTGATCTCTGGTCCTTAAATGGTAATATTATTCTCACAGGTGCTTTCTTATCGTCACAGGTCTGTTTGGATCTTACGTCCCCTGAAAATTTTGCAGTAACAAAATCTCTGATTGCTGATTGTAAGAGTGGGACTGGGTAATGAAGCCGAGAGAAAGTCTCCTTGAGACGTTCACATTCTAGATGGAACAGTTGCCAGCTCGAAGAGAGCTTAAAAGCACGATTCAGCATTGTTTTTAGCAGTAACTGTTTGTATCGCACATCGACATGACTTTGATAATGCAGTAATAATCCAGTATCTGTTGGCTTTTTATACACCTTTGTCTCCAGGCGGGACATGTGTTTCACGATTTCCACCCCCAGAAAGGGAAGTTTGCCGTTTGCGGCTAGTTTCATGGTGAAGTTAATTGAAGGATGGCTGTCGTTCAGTGCATGTGGATAGAAATGCTTCAGCTGTTTCTACGTTAGGCATTATGCTCAACGTGTCGTCCACATAACGTTTGTAGAAATCCGGCATTTTCCCTTGGTCTTGGAGTCGTTCTTCAATACTACACATGAATGCGTTAGCCATCAGGGGTCCCAGAGGCGAGCCCATGGCGACGCCATCCACTTGTTCATACAAATTTCCCTCAAACTGAAACAATTGGTTTTTCGTGGCAATGTACACAAGCCGAAAGATCGGATCTAACATCAAGCCAAAAGAAAGCAAACCCCCTATTGTTAACCAACAATGCGTTGTTTACCATTTGAAGTGTGATCTGTGCGATGCGGATTATGTCGCCTACACGTGCCGACACCTGTATCAACGCATTGAAGAACATAAGGGATCTGCCATCGGGAAACACGTCAGAGATCAACATGGGAGGGACCCAAGGGACATATCTGGTAGTTTCAAGATCTTACGGAAGTGCCAGAGCAAATTTGACTGCTTAATTTATGAGATGCTTTTTATAAAAGAACTAAAGCCAACTTTGAACACGCAGTCTGACTCCATCCGTGCAAAGTTATTTTTATAGCTCGGAGTATTTCATGTATTCTTTTGTCCTGTTGTTATCTAGCCTCTTTTAGTTTTTATCACTTTTCTTTTGTAACGCTTAGTACATGTTTCCATGTTTTTATCGCTTTTTAGTTTTAATATTCTCACGTGTGATTTTACTTCTTATTGGCAAAGTTTTATCCATTTTTTTTTCAAACTTGAAAATGATCTCAGCGAGATCGAAACGTTGAAAAATTTTATTGCTAGTTTTTATCTTGAAACATTTTTTATCTTCCTGTTATTATTATTATTATTATTATTATTAGTAGTAGTAGTAGTAGTAGTAGTAGTAGCAGTAGTGGTAGTAGTAATGTGATTTGGACTGAGTGGAGTCCAATTCGGTCTGTAATCATGATTTGTTTATTGTGAGTGTGATTACAGACCGAACTGGATGACACAATGTCCTCTTACCAATTAATCATAAAAATTACAATTTCTGATAAGAAAAGAAGAGCCAAGTTATGAAAGAAAGGGGAAACTTGCATTAAAAGACTGACAAAGAAGGGGTAAATTCTTTAATGTAACTCTGAAAGAAAGAAAGGAAGAAAGAAAGCCCCAATTTAGGAGTCTGTATACTGTATCTATGGTGATTGAAACCAAGGTTGTGATTGGTTGATTTAAGACAAGACAAGACAAGACAAGTAAGCGACTGCAGTCGAAGGCAACCCGAAGGCTCATTTTACAATGCAGCTACCATGACTTGCGGCATCTACACTCATGGCAGGGGTTGGGCGCAACTGCTATCCCGTTGTATACTGTAACTACAACTTTAAATGTGATTGGCTTATTGAACTGTCCAATAACAAAATGTCCGATAACGAACTGTTCGATAACAACTTGGCAAGTAAATAAGTGGAAAATAGGAGTTTTTAAAACCAATCACAATCGAGGAAATTGTAATTTTTATGATTATTATTGTTATTAATAGAATCTACCACTTAGTAAATTTTTAAATTAAATTTTTTAAATGCCCTTTTTCATATTGGGTTGTTTTCTACCTTTTAATTAGCCGACTATGGTGGTCATGGTAACAGTTTCCATGGTAGTGGTGGCCGTGGTAACAAGCTAGCGCTCCCAGATGCGGTATTGTCTACGACTTCTACGAAGTATGGTGTCTGTGGGTGATGATGCATTGAATCAGGATCTGGTTGACCAAGGAGCAATCAATCAGATTGTTGGTGAGTGCACCTGAAGCTTTTGCTTTACAATCAAGAAAACCACTAAAGCTTGACATTGCCACTGATCACCAGCCTATCGGAATTTTGTTGATGAATGCAGGTGTTTGATGTACATTTATTATTTTGTTTTGTTTTTTTGCATGCTGCAGGAATACTTCTCAACGCCAGCACAAGTCCTGATGAAAATGACAGCATTGACATTGAGATGCAGTGTGACATGCTCTTTATAGTATCGTCCCTCTGTGACGGAGATACACATAGAAAGGTAATCCTGCCTGGTGAGAATATTGCTTCAAAATCATCTGAGGATAATAGCAACACAGAAATAGGTATGTCTTCATTTATTTCAACTGATCAACCCAGTTCGTGTCATTAATTTGATCATTCATTATTAGGAACTGTTTGGTGCTCAAGGTGTTCAAGTGTTAACCGAGTACTTAAAAAGAGATCCGGATAACATATGTAGCCGCCTTGGTCATCATCAGTTGCTTTTCTCCGCGGTGGACTGTGTTTGGTGAGATTTTGTTTTCATTTCTGAGCAAATGCCGAGTGTTCGGCCGGGCAATTCTTATCAGCTTTTGCCATTTTTATACCACTACCTATTATCTTCACGCTTATCCATTCAAATTTTTCCTCTCCAATTTTTTATCTTGTTAGGTCCGCAGTACTGGGATGTTATTTAACTAAACAGCTCTTCCTTGAAAACGATGGTGTGTTTCATCTTATGGATTTATTGGAGGAAATTCTGCGATGGTGACAGTCCAGTGGTGGACATGTAAGAAAATAATCAATTAAGACAGTCAGTTTACGAAAGGTAATTAATGTGTGGTTTTGTTGCAAGAAACCTTTATTTCATTGTGTATAAGCCATTCGAAGTTCATTCATTTTATCAATGTTTTTGTGATCTTCAGATTTGTCCCCTTACGATGCAAAATCTCTTGTTAGGTTGCTTAATGGATCTCTGTGAAAACACCAAGGTAAGAAAACGAAAATTCAGTCACTGAAAGGCTACATGTACCTTATTCTCACTCAATACAATACAATACAACACAATGCTTTATTAAATTCTCCCATTAGGCTTTTCAGAAGTTAATTTTTGTAGCTTAGAAAATTTAAAAGAAAGTTCTAGTAATATTAAAATATCTGTAATAATTATAAATAAAGAACTATCATTAATTCTCTACAAAAATATTGTTTATAACAACTTTAAACCTTGAAAAAGAGTCAATACATTTAACGCTCTTGGGCAGATTGTTCCACACTGTATTAAACTGCCCTATGCAAAAAACTGCGGTGATCTGCAGATGAACAAGTCTTCGCAATCTGCAACAAATCCTTATTTCTAGTGTTTTGGTTGTGGATGTCTGATCTTTTGATAAACCTGTCGTTCAAGGACGATGGAGCTAGTAGGACCTTTAAGGCACTTAAAGGCCATTGTAGCATCTCTTAATCTCAACATCTGATGCACTGAGAGCCAGTCCAACTGTTTCAGAGCTGCCGTGATATAATCGTATTTCTTAATTTAGTGACAATACGTTTGTTATTTTGTGATTTTGTGATTTTGCGATGTTCTTCTTTGACGTAGTACACCATACAGATGAACAGTAGTACATTTACAATTTTTATCAGAGGCTGTTCATCCAGGATGTGTTTCACTCGATTTATCTGACAGAGGCTGGCAGTACATTTTGACACAACTTCGGTGACGTGTTCATTATTAGTTAGAGTAGAGTCTAATAATGTCCCGAGATCTCTGGCCGAGGGTGCAAGAGCATGGGGCAGGGATTTTTGTCACAAATCGCCATTGGGAAGACTATTGTAGAGTATTGCATTACTCGATTGCAAGTCCCCAGTTGTAATGCACCAGTCATTTGAAACCCCCGCACCCCCCCCCCCCCCCCCATTCGGGCTTAAGCGGGGCATTCACTTTTTATGCAAGTGAAAGTGGACAAAAGTGAGTGGTGCATTCCCCCGCCCCTACTGTTCAACACATGGTACTCCCTTTGTAAAACACCTTATCATTGCCAAGCGTAACACACTGGTTAAAAGACACTGTTGGCAGCCATGAAATAAATAGATTGAGCTTTTAGGGGCCAGCAAATAACTTGCAAAGGCTCCTCAGTGCACAATGAGTATGTCAAAATATTTTTATTGCAGTAGTTTCATTGGTACTTCTGGATAAATTGACAATGAAACACAACGGGCAACTATCACAATAGTGTCAATCGCACCCGGCAAATGATAGCAGCTGATTCAACTGATTCAGCTAATTCATTTTGATTATTGCATACAATATGATCCGCCTCACTATAAAAGTTAATTGATTCGACTGATCGAAGGGTGCAGAACCCTAACACAATTCACGTGCGCTAATCGTCGATCAGTCATCATAAAATCAGAGGAGAAAATTAGTCCTGTCCAGATGTACGTTCCACAATAACGAATAAAGAATATTTGCAAGACTGTGATGCCAAATACTGACCATTATTTAGAGTAATGGCTAATACGCTTTGCAAAATGTGAAAAAATTAACCGGAATCCACGATCGAGTTTGTCAAGGAAGCGACAATAATGCGTGCAAAATTACTATGAGGCGCGAAAATGAAGACCGCTGACCAAGGAGTGACTGCCGTGCTTAATTCCCCCGGTACCGTAGGGAATGCGAAGACCGTGACTTCCAGCGAATTTCCCGCCTACCGGGGAACCAAAATGGAGTGTATATGAGATGAAAGTCCCCGCAATCCCCCGCTAAGGCCCGAATGGGAAAGGGGGGGGGGGGGGTGCGGGGGTTTCAAATGATTGGTGCATAATATACCAATCTTGTTAATTATACCTCACATGGCTTCTGTTTCAGGCTTTGGCACATGTGCAGTCGGGGCCTGGTAAAAATCAGATTTCAGCCGGCAAGCTTTTGGTTGAACTATGGGAAAAGGAAGAAGTAAACATGGGTGTAATAAGAGATGAAACCGGTAAAATTTGTGGTAAGTACCGTTATGTGACATTATCTACAATAACTGGATGGGCTAATTGAGTGCACAAGTTTGTCGTTCCCGACGTTTTTTTTTTTTGTGATGCACGCTTCCACTTGGCTGGGTTCACTCTAGGTTTTGCGTTACTTAGTTACATTCTCTATTTAAACGCGTTGCAGACCTACATCAGCCTCTTATGGGCAAAATACAGGAGCGGCAAGGTGTCATCCCATTTCTCGCTGATCGGCCGAGCCAGGCAATCGTAGAGGTGTCTGAAAATATGAGAGCCAAAATCTACTCCATGTTTTGCAAGCTCGGTAAGCTTGATTATTTTGTGTATTGCGGTTAAAGGTCTTGTGATAACAGTGTCACTGATAGATGTTCTCAACTGCCTTTTTGTGAAAGGTTTTAATGCAGTTCCCGGTTTATCAACGTTGGATTATATCACCGTCGCTATCATTGAGAAATATCTTGATTTTAAGGTAAGTAAGGAAGTGGGTATCGCATTTTTACGCAGGTAAGGCAAAAAAGTTATAATTTCATTATATGAGCAGACGACCTGTTATTTGTTTCCTCTCTGTAGAACAGTGGCTTTTTAGTCAGGTTCCTTTCTCTTCTTTCGGAGAGTTTCTTATTTTAACTTGTATCTTTGCTGCTGGATCTGTGGAAGAGTATAGTAAAGACATATACAAAGCAGGTGTGGATTGACGATGATCGCCGGTAATGTATAAAGGTTTCTTAAGCACTGACGAAAGCAAAGCCTGAAAGATGCTCTACCCATGGAGCTATCAAGCCAACTGCGAGCCGGTTTGTCCGTTCGTTGAATATTTAACAACTATTCACCGAAGGGGAGGTGGCTAGCGGTGGATATTTACCGAGCCACGAGGCGGCGAGGTAAATATCCAACGCTAGCCACCGACACTGGGGTGAATAGTTGTTTTAGTATATACTAAAACAGTGAGATAATATACAGCACAAAAAATTAATTTGGATGTTTTCTTCACTTGTCACGGATGCAAATCGGGACGCCATTTTTTCCCGAGTTGCTCGGAGGTAAATAGCACAGGATATTCGGAGTTTGACGAGCCAATCAGCGCGCGAGTACTACGCTATCCACTGTTTTAGTATATACTAAATAGATATATTTGTATTTCTAAATAGTCCCAATTATCCCCGCATTCGAAGAAGAACGAAATACGATCCATCTTGTTTGCGCTTGCACTGTTTTATAGATGCTGGAAGTATGGAATGGGATTAAGGTGGAGCTTCAACAAGAAAACATCAGACCTGTATCTCCAGACGCCGACTCCATGAGTGAAATTACGAAAATACTTAATGACAAAGCCACAGCTGTCTCAGAAACTCAGGTTTGTGTATATCACGGGCTCGTGAAATTACTTGAGGGGGGAGGGGTAAGGTTTTGACATACACCTAAATCACTTGAGGATGCAACCAAAACAACTTCAAACCTTTTGAAAGTTTCTTAATGATATTCTTCTGTAAGGAAATGATTGATTTCTTAATTTAGACAGGGTTAGGGTTAGTTGACCATTTTAGTTCTTTGAATTAAAAAATTATTCTTTTGTGAACAAAGACTATTCAAATTAGAAGCCAAAAAAGCGTATTTACACTCCTTTCTCATTAAAGGAGTCTGTACCTAAATTTTGTCACTTGACGTAACTTGTTTGTTTGCACAGAATCAACTTCTACAAGCTCAATGTAATCAAGCCGTTATTGAAGAAGAAGAGTGTTATGAGTCCGTGAGTAGAAGTAGGTGTATGGGTTTTATTTATCAATTCTTCCTGGTTTTGAACTTTATCGTTCGATAAGGAATCATTTTGTGTATATGCTCGTTACAACAACCAAACAAACTCACGCTTTTTACCTTCATCGTGTATTTGTAGATAAAAGAAAATCACAGACAAGAGGAGAAAGCAATAAAAGATTTTGGTGATTACGTGAACAGAACTTCTGATTACACAGTGCTCACGGTAAGTTACGGCTTTCCTCAGTTCCTTTCTCTACCCTAGAGATCAGACAGACCAGACTTCTAGTTTTTACAAATGTGTCATCTTAACCTCTTGAACTTTCTCAGGCTGCAAAGAGAACGCAATTAAGGGCAATACAAGCATCCAGACTGCACGACACAACTCGCACTGGGTAAGTACTATCTGTTGCAGACTTCTATTTATTAACTTATCTTGCCGAGCCCGTTTACTGTTCAAGTTTGCTTATCGCCTATTACTTCTGATTGCCTTTACGCCGCACTGATGGATATCAGCTGTGGAAGAGAGTACGACTTATCGGAGTTGATTTTCAAAGTTCCATTCATTTCCCAGCAGCTGAAAGACACAAAAAGGCTTCTGCAATCGTTTCAATATAAAAATACTTTTGGTCTGTCAAATTCAGCTTGTGTGGTAACTGCCAAAAATATTAATCACGCAATTAATTTTGGAAGTGGTGGATAATGGAAGCTGCTGCTCAGAGGTGAATAAATATGTGTCATTGACCAAGCGTGAGGTGAAGATGGCTGGATGTTGGCCAAGTTCTTTTTTTGCGTGTTTATCGTCGAGGTCCATAAACACGCAAAAAAAGAACGAGGCCAGTATCCAGCCATCTTGACCGAACAAGCTTGGTCAATAAAGGATCTATTATATGACTTAAAACACCAAAAAATGATCTTTGATCTTGCGGGACCAAGCGAGAAATCCCGAGCGGGCAAGATAGCTCCATCTTGCCCGCTCGGATAGCAAATCACAGCGCGCGATTTGGTTCATCTTGCCCACTCACGGAGCTAGTCATATAATAATACTTGATAATCACCTCCGAGTTAACCAATCAGAAAAGCACTTTTCTCTTGTTTGGTGGATAGCAATATACTTCCACAGGCGAAAAACTACACACCTTTTAAAGCTTTAAGAAGCGCTTTTTTGACTGAGTATGTTTTCCCGCCTGTATACACTCGCGCTCGTTTAATTATTTACTGAACATTTACTTTCATTACTCGGTCCCACGAGCTACAAGCTTGTGGGGATGGATTTACCAGTTTGGTGTAACACTTATAAAAGTGACCGATAAAGAGGAACCACATTTTCTGAAACAATGGATAAAAAAATAGCAAGTCGGAGGTTGGAGGTGGGTTATTGCCTGCTCATGTTGAAAAGGAATAAAGTGAATGCATTTCTCTCTCTCTCTTCCTTGCAGAGAGTTGGGTTGTAGTGACGTATACACGCTACCGAGTCTCTCCAGACATAGCTAATCGAGGGACTGGTTATAAAACCTTAAAACGTTCAAAAGCGAAAACAATGTTGTCGCAATCGATGTTGAATTGACCGTGACAGTACTCAATCTTTTGTTTTCGCTTCGCACGGGTTTGCAAATAGTTGCTGCGTACAATTTAATCGAAAGATTTCATTAGTTATCTTCTCGGTGTGTTTTTTGCACCGTCAAGGCCAACAATACAGATAAACACATTTAACAAAAATACTTTACGAGTTTCATAACTGTCTCCATGCATTAACTATGCTTTAGGCCATGTCTAAATAATTGGGTTTTTTTTTTTAGCGGTCACTTCGCAATTTTTTTTATTTTCACGAGCAAAAAGGTTCAAATATGGGAACTCTATATCGTTCTCTGCACACGATATATCTTCATTGAAAAGAATCAGCCTTTCATAGTAGTAAAATCGTTAGTCTAGTTATTGCGTAAGACCCCTAAAATTAATATAAGAAGCTTACAATCTCTGCATAGAACAGGATCAGTAATTCGTGATTTCTGCTTTTTTTTTCTCAGATGGCTTGCCCACGAAACTTTACAGGATGACCTCAACACAACAGTACGTGCACATGAAAAAATGTTAACTGAACTACAAGGTCATATGGGATAGAAATCTAGCACCTCACTCTATTCAGTTAACTCTGTTTAAAATATAAGTGCTAGACGGCCAACGTTTGTATATAGGTAGCCTTTCCTTGAAAAAATGTTAATTGCGTTAGTTCTTTTCTCTGTGTACGCTTTTGGTTCAGTTTGTTGTGAGTTGCCCGTCATGCACTGGTGCTTCAACCATTTGTGCTTTAAAGCGTCAGGCTTTCCCTCTCCCTAATCTTTAGGGGGTGCAGGCGGTGACAGGGTTTCTTTCTGCCGCAGCCCTCAGGGAAGGAGGGCGGTGGCATCTTTCACTTAAAGTCATTCACCGAAGTTTCAAGACTGCCAGGTTCATGTCTGTTTTTTTTTTTTTTTTTTAATTCTCTGCAAAGCAGGTTGCTTCTAAATTCGCCCGTATTAATGTATCGATTTATTCTGTAGACATTTTGTGGCAGGCAGGTGGAAATAGAAAGCACACCGCTCGAATTAACACGAGCGTTGATGGATCCTACATTAAGTGAGGAAGGTAAAAAGACCCTCGTAGTAACGGTAAGTACATCTGAAAATACCGTCCCCAGCTAGGTTGCTGTATCCACACATATGGTTTGCTTGTTTGTT
>NW_027179724.1:1576871-1579371 GCF_036669935.1 Montipora foliosa | reverse complement strand
TTTTACCTCTGACGAGGACATCGCCTTTTACACCGGCTTTCCTAACTTTGCTACATTTAATGCTGTATATGAATTTTTGAACACTGGAACGAATGGGGAGAACATTAGGTACTGCTCGTCAAAAGAAAGAAGTGTCCCAAAGCGTTTTTATGATGAGAACGAAAATGAAACCGAGGAACCAGAGGAATGCACTCACAAAGGTAGAAAAAGGAGCTTAGAGGCAAGAGAGGAGTTTTTCCTTGTACTCTGCAGACTAAGAAGGGGATTTGCAGAAAAGCATCTGGCTCACTTGTTTCATATCTCTCAGTCAACAGTGAGCAGGATATTCCTGTCCTGGATAAATTACTTGTATCTTAAATTTGGTCAAGTATCTATATGGGCAAATAAGGAGGGAGGTTGTTACAGTTACTATGCCAGACAGCTTTAAAGACAAATACTCTTCCACCCGTGTAATAATCGATTGCACAGAGATTAGATGTCAGATGCCTTCCAGCCTTCTTTTGAATTCGAAACTGTTCAGCTCGTATAAAAACCACGTAACTCTGAAAGGCTAAGTTGGAATTGCTCCTAGTGGAGCTATAACTTTTATCAGTCAACTATACAGTGGAAGTATTTCCGATCGCGAAATTGTTGAGAGAAGTGGTTTTCTGAAGTTAGATTTTGATAAAGGTGACACTGTGATGGCCGATAAAGGCTTTACAATTGAAGATCTCCTTCCACTGGGTGTGAACCTAAACATTCCACCTTTTCTAGGGTTGTATACCCAAATGACAGCACAAGATGTTATCAAGACCCAGGAAATTGCCTCGGTAAGAATACATATCGAACGAGCTATTAACAAAGTCAAGAACTTCCGCATTTGGGATAGTGTCGTACCACTTAGTCTATTTGGGGTGGTAAATCAAATGTGGAGTGTCTGTGCCTTTTTGTGTAACATGCACGATGCTCTTTTTTCCACGTAACATTTAGGCAAAGCAATAATGCCTTCTACAGAAGACAACATTATTTAATTAAAGCGCCAGACCCTAATGTTATGTCTCAGAAAGAGCACTTTTTGGTAAACTAGGGTTTCGGCATCTTTGTGCGCTAGGAGCTAGTAAACTGTCATTTATCTTCGTACAGTCATTGTGCTCAAGAACTGAGAATAAAGAAACTAAAAGGTTGATCAAGGTTGATACTCTGTTTTAGACATATGTGTCATTGCTACAATTTAACAACAATGACACGCTTTTCTAATGTTTACAGAATTCTAAAGCGGCTGGCTCTATAAAATGATTGAAATAGCAGTTCTTAAGGAATTCATTCAATGTGTCCCAGAACTGAGGATCAAATGTGATCCTCTCTACACTCATACCTTTGCTGGTGTAAATTACAAAATCACACCAGTTAGCCCCTGTAACAGCAAGTTGACCCTGTATTTGAAAGTAGTACTGATGTCCCCTTTTCAGTCTTGGCTGTCCATTTACATTTTCTGCAAAGAAACTTTCATCTGCACATGCATCTCAGTAAGGGACTTACATGAAACTTACTGAAGGGACATTTAACCTCTACTAGTCCAAAAGGCTTACTACAACTATGATCAATGACCTTGCCATCTGGCGATGTTGCCAAAATTGGACAGGCCATACTCACAACAAGGCCACTTTTTAACACTGTGACTGGATTCCTAGCTGCAAACATATATTTTCCATATTCTTTCAAGGCTACAGGTTCATAGGTTTTCCCGTGTTCTGTCTGCTTGGAAGTAAATGGCTTGGGATGAAGCAGATTGTTTACTAAAGAGGCATGATTTCTTTTCCTTTTTGCAATGGTGTGGAAATTAGAAGCTGTAAACCGAAATTTTCTTTCAGCATTCCATTCTTGGGAGGCTGCTCGTTCTCTTGTAGTCTTCTCTATGTTATTGAGCTTTACCTCATCAACAGTCAAATGATCCAGGAGTGCTTCTTGGTTCCTGCTCAAACCATCTGGCTTTTTGTACTGTTCAGAATGTTGCAAAGGAAATGCAGGAAACGCAGATACAGCATTTTGGTCATCATTACCATCATTGCCGTCTGCTCTAGGCACTGAGTCAATATTGCAGAAAACTTGAAAATTGGACTCGGAAAACTGTAACTGATAACTTGCATATGAACCACTCGGAGATTTTCCAAATTTTGTTTCCTGTAAGTTAGTACCACCAGGAGAAATGATTTGAGACAGGGCAAATTTAGGATTGATCTTTTGAAGCTTGTCTTTCAACATAACTTCATCTGATGTTTGTGTGCTCAAGTTTTTCCTAGCTTCATACAATAAACACCTCACACCACTATCAGGATCATAATCGCTATCTAATTTGGACCTCTTTACATTGAGTTCCATGACAGGTTGGGGCTTGATTTTTTCCCCTCTTGCAGGTCTGTGCCACAGCTGTAAACTGGAGGTGCATGCCTAAGGTTGTGCCATATCAGATTCATGGTCCAACTCCTTGACATTTTGACAGCTATACAAGCTAAACTTACAA
>NW_027179724.1:1549371-1566871 GCF_036669935.1 Montipora foliosa | reverse complement strand
TATTACGTTGAAATCGTAGGTTGTGCAAAGTCTCATCAGTGATTTCTTGCCTTAATCTGTCAATATATGTATTAAGGTATGGTTCCCTTGACGATCTAGTATATATCTTGCGCTCCTTTTGTTTCAATTTTTGAAGAATCGATGGTATCCGGTTGGTATCCAGGGCCGTCTATTATTTCTTCTATGTTCTCAGGAGTGTGATATTCTTTAAGGGTTAGTCTGCAGGCAAAGGCATCAATGTCGTTATTGATGGAAATAGCCGAGGTGCCGAAAAATAGCCTTCACGTTGCACAATATTGCCATCTCTTTGCCACCTGGTACAAGCCAATTCACATGTGAACGGAAACCTTGGGAATCCTTATTTCTGCACATTACAGTAACTTTTTGTACCCGATGGCAACAAACCTTTCTACATTAAAAGTTGTGTAAAAAACTCACCTGTTTTGCAGCTCTTCATCAGGCTAGCCATACATACAGTTCATATTACTGAGTGTATATATTCCCCCGACATGCAAGCCTTTATTCGGCAGGAATGTGCTCAATTGAATCACCAACAACCTAGAAGATACGTCTTTGTTATAAGGATGAGGACGCTTTTACAGTAAAAATGTCCCCGGATTGCCCTAGAACGTAAATTGGTGCTCGCATTCTCGGAAAACGGCGACGTTTTTTCTTGGATGTCTTTTCGGTTTAGTCGACGAACGCTAACGCTTTCTAGTCCAGTGCGGGACCTGCGGCCACGGTATGCCCCTCAGTCTCCACTCACCACTGACACAAACATTAATTTGTTCTCGAACACTGCCTGGAATGTCACTTCAGGTGATTGTAACACCAAGCGAAATCAAGTCGCAACACAAAAAATCTTTTTGCTGGCTCTGTGAAGTCTCATAGCGGTCTCTCTTTTAGATCCTACCGCGCACCGGTTGCTCAGTTGGTTGAGCACCGGGCTGTCACGCGGGAGGTCGTGAGTTCAACTCCGGCCGGACCAACACTCAGGGTCTTTAAATAACTGAGGAGAAAGTGCTGCCTTTGTAATTACATCTGCAAATGGTTAGACTCTCTAGTCTTCTCCGATAAGGACGATAAGCCGGAGGTCCCGTCTCACAACCCTTCAATAGGGAGCTTAAGATCTACGACGGCGACGTCGACGAAAACGTCACCTCAAAATAGAACTTTGCTCTAGTAAAAGTCTTTCGCGATTATTCCATCTCGTTCACGTCGTACAATGTGGGCGTAGTATCCTAAAAATAAATTGGTACGAGCGGTTTCAGACTGAAAATAGAGAATGAAAGATTCTCTGTTGCATGCTCACGTTGTCGTCAAAACCTAAAATTTAGTGATTTCACGTCGTCGTCACGCAGAGAACCGCATAAATATGAGCTAAAATCCGTGCTGCACGTGCAGCACTATTATTTATGCTCTTTTAACCAATGATATCATTGCGTTCTGGCGTTTTCGTCGACGTCGTCGTCGTAGATCTTAAGCTCCCTAATTATCATGATCCTGCCGGGACGTAAAAGAACCCACACACTTGTCGCAAAGAGTAGGGCATGTAGTTCCCGGTGTTGTGGTCTGTCTTCTGTTGTATATCATGGTTGGGAGGGTAAAAAGGGCGCACTTAATTTGGAGCCTCGCTCTGTCTCAAGCATGTCGTTGGCCCAGCGAATGAAGGCACATTCTGCTTATCGATGCTTATAATCGGTTGGATCAATCGAGCAACTGCGAAAAGTTGAGCAGGAGTGGATATTGGAAAGGCGACCTCAGAACCTATTGTCGGAAGCTTCTGGGACATCGGACTTGGGTAAGTTTGCCTTAAAATTTCGAGCAAGATAAGTGACTTTTGGATAATCTGCTAGTTGGATCATTTTTTGGGGTATCGGGCAAGTGAGTTGGCAGGGGAGCGCGCAAGAGGAATGGGCCCTATTTACGCTTTTCCTGATTATGCTGGTAAAACTGGCATTTCATGCTCTTGGCAATTCTCGTTTTACGTTACAAAAATGCTCAAATTATGCTCGATTCTCAAAATAACGCTACTTTAGTTCCAGAAAATGCTCTGTTTTATTTCAAGCAAAACGTACAAACTCAGGCATCATGTGTGCTTATCATCAACTGAATAAAGCGAAAAGTGCTTGATTGTGTGTTTATAAAACTCCTGATAAAGCCAAAATTTGTCCAGTGATAAATAGTTAATGTTCAAAGTCCTCAGCGTTTGTTGTACTGTGACATGACGCTGGCCTGGAGGTAGTCAAGAAGAGCACAATTCTGTTGCCCGTTGAAGGGACTGGTCGTCAGAATTTCCTTCTATGAACTGCAAGTTTCGAGAAGATGGCGTGGCACTGACCGACGCCACCTTGTTTGAGCAGAAAAACCTTAAATAACAATGACCACAACAGGTTTTCTGAGCCCGCAAGACATACATAACGTATCTACCATTGTAACGAAAACCGCTGGTCGTCAACCTGGTCGTGGTAATTGCTGTCATGAACGGCCTCTGAACGTTAACCGCTGACCAGCTAGGTCCAGACTTCTTTCGAGTCATTTCAGATGCACCCAGTTCATATTTCAGTCATTTACAGAAATCCTTCTCTCAAACACAAAAGTATATCATCACAATGCTTTTGAATTCTAAAATTTAGCATTTAAAATCTTTGGAGTGCTAAAATCTAGTAGGTCAAAGTTATGGAAAAGGCTAAATAATGCTAGAAATTCTTTAAGTGTGAAAAAATGCTTGTTTAACCAAATCCCGAAAAACGGGAAGGGCTTTGACCCCAAATCTTCTCTCGACAGAATGAAGTATTATATTGTTTCTGTTTATCGAGATATTTGACTTCATTTGTTAATTTCAGTTTACAGTATCCCCCTCTTACTGCTCCAGCGCTACAACGACTAGACACTTAAATAAAGGGAGTCTTGAAGCAAGCAACTGTGGACAATCTTTCTGTCGGTGTACGTTGGATCAGTGGCTTGATCTGATCGGCGTAATAACAAGTTGAGAAACTAAAATCAAATCTACTAAGCGCTAACCGAGGAACTACCAGCTCCAACCTGGTTTTGCTTTTGTTTGGCAAATAATTTTGCGCGAAACTCCAATAGTAATCACTACTTATAGCAACTGCAAACAATGCACTTTCTATGAATTGTTTTTGATGCTGAAGAAAAAACGTTTCTGTGAGAAACCTCCCAGTGGGCAAAGGGGGGCTGGATTCCAAACTCATCCCCAGTGTTCAACTGGAGAAAATAATTCACACATTTATAGAACGCATAAGGTCGTTGCTTAATTAAAGAGGCTCAAACGAGTTTATCATATTTAAGAAACTGTACTGTATGACCAAGCAGCTATGTTATGTTTTCAGGTAAATAGCAGTTAGTGCTTAATGCGCTCAGTGGTGTGACGTAATTGGTTACCATAGCAAACAGGCGATCCACCTGAAAACACCCTAGCGTATGGGGACACGCTTAAATTGGTGACCCCTATTTTTTATCGCTGGAAAGAGATCCACAGGCAAGGATAAAAGTCATTGAAAATTTAAGAAAAATTTCCTGGAAAAGACTTAGAGCACCCTTAAATATTTTTTATTGTGAAAGTAGCTCTGAATCCGTTCCAGAGATTTTCTTAAACTTTGCAAAGAGTGAGTCTGCGGATCACTTTTCAGTGACAAAAAAATGGGGTCACCAAGTCAGTTTTTTAGAAAAAATGAGCGTTTCCACGCAGAATACAGGGTGATTGTGGATGCTTTTCCTGTTGCTATGGTGTCCTATTACACCACAATAATGAGCGCAGCGTATCAAACAAGAACTGGGGTTTCATGTGGTTCTACAACATTGCCGTTGTGTGAAAAAGTGTTGCAGAGTTAATCCTTGAAGTTCAAGTTCATTGCTCACTGTTTACAGAAATCATTACTCTCCAAATTGCAGAAACTAGTTTGAGCTTCCTTGTAAGCTCCCTTTAAACACATCCTCGGAGACCCAGGGGCAGTCAGTCGAGACGGGACGTGAATCGGGACGAATCCCGATTCACGTCCCGTCTCCACTGACTGCCCCTGGGTCTCCGAGGATGCTTTAAACACGAAGGCACAACAAAAGGCGCGGTACCTTAGACACATGCGGATGATTTGTCACTCAACAGTGGACACCTATCTGAGCCTCTAATGACATGTGTCCGTAATATGTTATAAGCCGTTATCTGTCGTTCTTGTTTTAAATCCCCAGTCACTTTTGTCGCCCTGGAAAAATATTTTAATGGTTCCGACTCTGTTACTGTTTTTGATCGTCATCTTGTATTATCGGTTGTGCTGGAATAAATTCGAACAAACACAGAATCTGAAGCAACCCCTTTTTATGGTGTGTATTTAAAGTGCCCCCAACCCCATAATATTTTTTTCGCTAAAATGAATCTTTGCACCTCTTCGAAACACATTGCGGCCTGTTTTTTCCTTTTTCTAACAAAATCCTCCCTTTTTATAGGCTTCAAAACTTTCGAAAAACCAATCATCTTTTGTTCACGACCGAGTCAGAAGGGGAGTGGGTGTATTCCTGATTTGACGCCACAGTCTTTGTAAACATGCATGCAAAGTAGATTGTGACGTCAAGACCCATTCCCCTTCTGACTCGGTCGTGAACAAAAGATGATTGGTTTTTCGCAAGTTTTGAAGCCTATGAAAAGGCAGGATTTGCTAGAAAAAGGAAAAAATGACCGCAATGCATTTCAAACAGGTGCAAAGATTCATGTTAACGAAAAAAATATTTTGGGCTTAGGGGAACTTTAAAGCGACGTCGTCGACGAAGTCTCTCCGCTCCCGGTTTAGTAATTAATTTGATAATTTGCATAAGGCAGGAGATGAATACAATAGGACACTAGGTTCCCCAAAACCCTTTCTCCACACGTAGCTACCTTATTGGGCAATATTGGTCAAAGCAGTTTCCCGCAGAAAATAACGACAACAGAACAATTTTAACAGGCAGCATGTTGCGATTACTCAAGCTGAAGTAAACGCTTTCTTCACTGGGTCAAAAAAACCCAAACCATTCTTGCACAAATAAAGCAATCCCAACTCCACAGATTATTCCATTCCAGTGCAAGCCGGCTATTCCTTGTAACCAGGCACAAATTTCGGCGCAAGTACCACATCACTCACTCGTTCCATAGAAAACTCTTAAACACATGGCAAAGTATCATCAATAATTATCAAGGCATTTTGTAGATATTTCCGACAAACTTAGGACTATCCGATCAATTTTGGTTTCTGTTCGTTCGCGTGGCAACCGAAAGTGCCATGTCCATGCGTAGAATGCGACTCAAGGAGACCACTTCTTTGGAGATTATTAGAGCCCTCTTGTTGTTCGATCAAATTGTGTACTACCAAGAAATTAGTCGCAAATGGTTAAAAGAGTACGCTAAGGTAGTGCGTGAGCTGGTATGGTCGTACCGAACAGGAGAGCCATCGGCTTTACCGAAGACAAGCAGGTGCCTCTTGAAGGACAAGTTGCAGGGTGAAGCTACCTTTCGCTTCCCACGACGGCCAAATTTGTCTTACATCATTGGTAAACCAATGGTATCCACGATGACTTTAATAAAGATGGTATTGTCACGAATATATCCTCTGGACCTGAGAAAGTTATGCGAGCAGAAAAACGGGCATCCCGAGGCGATGTTCATCTCGGAACGCGGCCGCTGAAAGCTCGAGCTGTTCGGATCAGGTTGGAAGGTCTCGGTAACATCTGATATTAGTTCTTGGTCCAGTAACTTAAAAGTTATCCTTTGCCTAAAGGGCCAAGATAGCAATGCATCATACTCTCCGCGCATTAACACAATAAACAAGGACACATATTTTCCTTTCCTTGTTGGTCCATCTCCGTTGAGATAGGCGCGTGCGCAGAGTTTGTATCCATAGCGCGAAGTATAAATCGGAGGGCTGTAAACAGAGATTGTTTTTCCTTCAACTGATTCGCGAAACCTTCGCTCAAACTCATCAATTTTCCATAGAAAGGTCCCATCGTATGTCGCAGCCTCCAAAATCTGAAGTTTAAGATCGGTGTCAGCCATCTGGATTTCGTGCAAAGTAAAAGAGTGTTCAAGTCGATCGAGCCGCTGGTTATTTCCACTAGCACTCGCAAGTGACACACGTTCTCCCGCCCGTCCTAAAGAGCGTGACGGCGGTGATTCCCTCAGTTGCGTTACTTCCTCAGCGATTAACGTCAACCTCTCTTCTTGAAAATCCAACCGCTGCACCACTCCGTGGATATTTTCCCCTCCTGGTCTGTTTTCGTTAGCTTTCACTAAACCCTGGACATTTTTACAAAGCTCGTCGGAGATTTGCCGTTGCATGTCCAAATTCGCTTCCAGTCTAGCTAGCTTGACTTGATGCGTTGAAAGCGTTTGTTTGTTCAGGGCAAGAGCTTCATTTTGCAGCGATAGCCGCGCTTCGTAACTTTGATTTAATTCCTGCGAGGCGTTCAATTCAAGTTGTAAATTTTCCATTTTCTGCACAATTTCTTGAATATACTTGCTGCTGATTGCTAAGTGCTCAGCTGCACTAGAACTAATATGATCCTCCAGAGACTCCCTTGGACCACGAAATTTACATCCCATTCCACTGAAACTACACTGTACTGGGACTTTAGGGCAAGAATTTGAGTGGTCTTGTAACTTTTCTCGAAGAATTTCATCTTGGTCACAGCCATGAGGGCATTTAACCGGAAGTTTCCCACACTCTTCCAAATGCTCCCTCATCTTCACTCCAGAAAAACCTAGTTCGCAATACCGACAGTTAACTACTTTATACAGACAGTCATCTCCTATATGCTTGGCTAAAAGGTATCTCGATACTACAAAGTTACACCCTAAATCACTATATAAGCATTTTACTTCTGAGAAAGGGCATTCAGAGTCATGGTCTTGTAGTTTAGCAAGTTGATCCGTCCATTGACATCCGCGTGATTTGTTGGAACAGAAGCACTCCAAGGAGAGAAGCTCTCTCTTAGCACATTTGTCCCTGAAAACTGCGTTCCTCCTAAGCGCTTCGCCATCATCAGGGCATTTATGCTCACTTGGGTCCTTCTGGAAAATGTCTTCAACGCATAAGAAACAGAACCTGAAACAATCAGACAAAATGAAGACATGCATGTTACCGCGAAATTTCTAGACTATAGCTTTTCGTTTTTGGCTTGTTGGCTGCGATTCGTATATGTCGCCTCCACTTGTTAGTTGTCATTGTCTGTAACTTTCGATTGTTCTATTGTTGAATTTGTCTTTATTATGATTATGTCGTTGGATAATGTTGAGTAATTTGTCAAGTTTCTTGCATAAATTTACACCAGAACTTAAGTGTTGGAGCAATTTTAGTATACCCGGGCATTTTTTCACGGCATAAATGTGTTGGTCTTGCACTCCCACAGCCGAACACTAAGTGGGATTCTGCGAGTGTATAACTGTTGCTCCCGCACTTCCGTAGTCGAAAGCTAGGTGGAATTCAGTAGGTGCATGGCCAGTGCTCCCGCAGTCGCGGTGTCCCACAGGGACTAAGTAAAATTCAACGATTCATCGATCCGTGTTCATTCGGGCGCAACTCTGTTACAACGAGTAATAATCGATTATTAACCATTTGGGGGTCACATTTTATATGCGAAGTTTCCACTCATAAACAGTTTTTTAAAAAAAATATCTTTGAGTCACGACAGCGTCAGAAAGCTAAATCTTGTTAGCGTTATTCCTACGTTTCACGTTCCTTCGCTTTCTTTAATGTAATTTCTTTACTTTGTACTTCTGTATTTTGTATGTTTCTTATTCTCCGTTTACTTTGTAGTACCGAAGGAGTGTGAATTTCCAATAAACCATCAACGAGAACACAAATCCACGTGACTTCCGTTACAATGCATTTGTTTGGTGGAAACTCGGTACAAATTTTCCGTGTTTGATATTTTCCCAACTCAAACAGTCATTTTGTACAGTTTGCGGCTTAAATGGAACAGGGAAAAAGTAAGCCACTTTGGAGTATCGAGCATCTGAAATCGGAGCATCCGAACTAGTAATCGGAAGGCCGTCGGTTCGACACCGAAAAAGGAAAACTCGGATTTATTCCGAGTATCCCCGAGTTACCATGGGAAAAATCCATGCAATTCTGGTATTTACTGGGGTAAACATTCTCCTTCATTAAAATAACGAGAATGCACCACTCCAACAGTTCCACTCCTAGCAGTACAGCGGGACAATGGGCTCTTTGCACGATACTGTCACATGGTGCAAAATTCACCATGCTGGATGGCAAAATAGTGCAACATCCTCCAAAACGAAGCGATTTCAACCAGCCAAGCGTGACTTTTCATTGTTTTGGCTGTCCCAGTGCGTAGCTTGCCATCCAGCAGCACAGATTTTATACCATGTGACAGTTTCATTCAAAAGGTCCCTTGTCTAATGGCGGAACTCTAGATGCACCCCGTTTTAAATACTATCGATCTCAGACGACCGTGGACAAGGGTTTTTTTCCAGCCCAATTCACGAACCGTTGATTTCAGTCTGCGGTTAAAAAGTTATGATCACGTGATAACATTTTTTGCGGCTCTGCGATTTCGAAAAAACTGATCTCGTGACGCTATTTTCTGTTGCTCTCCCCAAAGAGAAAAACGCGAAACGATGTTGACAGCGATTAAAACCGGCCGAAGCTATTTCGGGTAACCCAGGAAAAGCCTTGTATGAGGAAATGAGAAGATGGACAAGGTGGAAGATTTTCTTTAGGTTTTTTTCCTTTCTCGGCCGCGGGAAGAAAGAAGGACTAGCGCAACGTGGTCGGTATTTTCAAAACCACAGAGCCACAAAAAATGTTATCACTTCGGAGGATTTTTCAACCGCAGACTGAAATCAACATTCCGTGAAGTGGGCTGAAAAACAGCCCTTCCTTTGTCCACGGACGTCTGAGATCGATAGCAAGCATCAAAAAGTGTCCTCTTGCTCTTTTCACTGACTTCAAAATCAGGTCGTGTCGTACCTCATTAAACAGGCTTCAGAACTGGCCAAAAGAACAATGGCTTCAGCTCAGAAAACAATAGGAAGAACGACACTATTCAGTCAATGAAATATGTTCAACAAGAGGTACGAATCTACTCTCAAAACCACCCATTTAAAGAAATACAGACAATTTACGTCAGAAAGAGTCCCTTAAACTCTGCTCACTTCCAGTTGCCGTCCGCGTCTCAAAAACGCGCGTGCTTAAGCTCCCTAATGGAGAATCTTGTCCAGGAAAATGCTAACAATCATTAACATCAGCAATAGCATTTTCCTGGACAAGATTCTCCATTAGGGAGCTTAAGCACGTTTTTGAGACGCCGACGACAACCGGAAGTGAGCTGTTTTTCCCTTTAACCTGTTTTCACACGACCACATTTACTTTGCTAAGTATCTTTTCTCCATAAAGCCCGCCGCACACGGTGAGGAAAGAGCTGAGCAAACTGCCTCGCGAGGCGGTTTGCTCAGCCGTTTTCTCACCGTGTGCGGGGAACTTTTGGTGAGAAATAGGCCTCGCGAGGCCGTGAGGAAAAAATCAAACATGTTTGATATTTTTCGCCTCGCGAGGCAAATTCCTCATCGTGTGCGGTCATCGTGAGAATCGAGTTGAGCTTGGTCAATGAAGCATCCAATAAAAATACATGGTATTCTCACGTGACTTCAGTGACGTCGGAATTTCTTCTCCGACACCATCCTGAACCGCTGGAGTCACGTGAGTATGCCATGTATTTCAATTGGCTGCTTGATTAAACCAAGCTCAGCCCGATTCTCACGATGGCCGCACACATTGAGGAATTTGTCTCGCGAGGCCAAAAATATCAAACATGTTTGATTTTATCCTCACGGCCTCGCGAGGCGAATTTCTCACCACAATTTCCCCGCACACGTGAGGAAACGGCTGAGCAAACCGCCTCGCGAGGCAGTTTGCTCAGCTCTTTCCTCACCGTGTGCGGCGGGCTTTAGAGATGATTAGTATAAAAATCTTGGAGACACCTCTGTCCTGGCGAAATTTTCTCTTCCGGTTGCCGTCCGCGCCTTATTAACGCAAGTGCTTAAGCTCCTTAATAATTCGGGGAGTAGGGTTGGCTCAGTGATAAGAGCACTCACCTCCCACCAATGTGGCCCGGGTTCGATACCACGTCCCGGCGTCATATGTGGCTTGAGTTTGTTGTTGTTTGTCTCCTTGCTGCGAGTGGTTTTTCTCCGGGTACTCCGGTTTTCCCCCCTCCTCAAAAATCAACATTGCCAAATTCCAGTTCGATCTGGAATGCACGGACACATGTTGAACGAGTTCCTGAGCACTCTTAAGGTATTCACTGAGTAAACAAATTCCATTTCATTTTTTCACCGGTGGTAGGGCATTCGAACAAGTAATCGGAAGGTTCGATTGCTACAAAGAAACACTCGAGATTCCAACTATTTCACATGGGAAAAATGTCTTCGTTCCTTCACCGAGGTTAAAATTTATCACCTCCTCCATTACAAGAGAAAAGCATTCAATTTGCAGCGATTTTCAATTGACTGCCGCAAACCGGTTTTAGCAAACGAGACAGATTCAGGCAAATTAAATCAGCAAGCAAATGTATGAAACTGGCCCCAAACGAAGGAAAACGCTTGCAATCAAGTTTCAAGTACGTAATTTTACTGGGGTGGGGTTAATCTCTGGATGCGTGACTCTGAGAATTGGTATACTTTAAGATCTACAACGGCGACGTCGACGAAAACGTCACCTCAGAACACAGCTTTGCACTGTATGGAAATCTTTGGCGATTCTACAGCCTCGTTCGCGTCGTACAATGTCGGCAAAGTGTCCTAAAAGTAGATTGGGTACGAGCATTTTCAGAGTTAGGCCCCGTCCACACGTATCCGAGAATTTTTGTAACCGCAATTTTTTTTTCCCGAACACAGCTTGCGTCCACACGCATCCAGTGAATTCGGTAGCCGTATCCGGAAATTTTCGAATACGGTCTCCAGTAGGCATAGACACAACTATCCGGATATTTATTGAGATATTTAGAAAAAAATTATGATATTTATAATTTGCTAGGGAAAAATTATTGAAGTCAGGTTTTTTCCCCTAGGAAAACGGAGAATGAAAGCAAAATTTCAAGTTAAATGCTCCTTACAGTCCTCCCATATGGGCCTGCATGCAGTCATCACATGCAGCAGTACTCTCCTTTTAATATGTCATGTATGTTAAAAAAAAAAATTGTACACCTCACAAGGACACCATTGAGTTTCCTGTATTGCCTTATACTTTGTTCAGTTATTGCTGTATTATTTAGGGAAATAAAGGCAGGTATTTTGGAGATATTTAGAAAAATATCAGAATATTTAGGGCGCTTTCCTTGTGTGAGAACTGGCCGGCCAGACTCGTCAGTTCGCAAAGAAAGTGCAGCAATTCGAAGGAACATTTGCATGATAATCCCTCGCATTCTTCTGGAGGAGCATGTATCATCCTCGAAGTGTGTTAATTTGAAGGCGTTGTAGAGTTAGTCGTTCCAAACGCTCGCTATGGCCGGTCAGTTCTGTCAAATGGAAAAGCGCCCTTGGAAAAAAATCGAGATACAGAAGAAAAAAATCGGGAATTTACGGAAACTTATTCAGGCGATTTCCACGTGATATGTGTCTCGGCCTAGTCTCAAGAGTGGAAATGTTTGAATATGCTGCGAATTAGGATACGTGTGGACGGCCGTATCCGCATAGGCTGACGTGACACTATCGAATCGGGCCTTTTCCGGGTGAGATAAATCAACATGGCGGCGTATGTTCGGATCCTCCGCTACACGCTATTTTGAATTTGTGATTGCTAGTAACTTGAAAAAGTGAGGCTGACTTTTTCTGGGATATTGCCCAAAAAACCACCCGAAGCATGGATGCCCGGTTACAAAAAGTGCGAGAGTCACTTGTTAAGGGCAGCATTTCCATAGCCAGGTTTATGGGAACTACAGGAGAAGTCCTTGAAAAGGAAGGGACAATGCCCTCTCCGGATGAATTCTGGAAAGGCTTATCTAACTCGGTGCTTCTGCTCGCTTCTGCCACACATGACCTAACCATGTGCTGGCGAGATCTATTCAAAGTAGATCTCGATGACTCTTACAAAGCCATATGTAGCAGCAAACAGCCAGTGGGGCTTGAATTGTTTGGCGATGACCTTACAGAACGACCGAAAACAGTCAAAGAAAGCAACAAAGCCGCGAAACAACTCACTGGCCACAAGAGGAAGCGCAATGAGGAGTATTCTAGATCCTCTATTCAGCAAGGGGCTCTTTTTTATTCCATCGAAGGGGGAATCACCATCAGGGATACCCCTGAAGAAGAAACAGTTACCTGAGTTCATCACAAAGACAACCGGAGTGCGAACAACACCTCCAGGGGGAAGAAATCTGTGACACAGAAGTGACCCCTGACACTGTAAGTCACTTTCCTCTTTTATCTGCTAAGGGTGACAAGAGTTGTCCTCCCATTATAGCTGGGAGAATCCAACATTTTCTTGGCAAATGGACACAATTAACACATGACCCTAGCATCTTGAACGCCATAAGGAGATACAAAATAGACTTTCTTCTTACCCCAGTGCAGTTCAAAATCCCAAGGCCAATTAATTTTTCAGCTCAGGAAAGTGCAAATGTCAATGCACAAATATCCAAATTCCTAGGAAAAGGGATCATAGTTAAAGCTACCATGAGGAAGGAGAGTTCATCTCAAATATATATTTCTGAGACCTAAAAAAGATGGGTCTTTCCACATGATCCTTAACTTGAAGGATCTCAATACCTTTGTTTGTTTTCATCATTTTAAAATGGATTCCATCCATACTCGTACCCAGCTCATGAGACCTCGCTGTTACATGGCATCCATTGACCTAAGGGATGCCTACTATTCAGTGCCCATCGCCAAAGAGCACCAAAAATATCTCAAATTCATATGGCAAGGAAACCTATATCAATTCACATGCCTGGCTCAGGGGCTGTCTCCTGCTCCCCGTCTCTTCACCAAACTTATGAAACCTGTGTTCTCGTTCCTCAGGGAGTTGGGACATATATCAAGTGGCTACCTTGATGACTCCTTTTTATTAGGATACTCCCCTGAAGAGTGCCAAGAAAACATCAATGATACCCTAACCCTGTATCACAACTTGGGCTTCTTGCCTTGTGAAGTCAAATCAATGACCATACCAACCCAGGTCTTGCGTCACCTAGGGTTTGTTTTAAATTCTCTGGATATGACAGTATCCATTTCAGTAGATAAATATCAGAATGACATGTGCAGCCCAAAGAATCCTTGACAGCATATCACCCACTATTACAGAGGTAGCACAATTAATTGGGCCAGCGTAGTCAAACACTTCATCTCATGATTTTGGGGCAAGTGCGCAGGAACCCCGATACGTCCTACATTTTTTTTATTGATCAGTTAGTTAAACAATCTGCCCCTGGAAGAGCACAGCCCGTTTTACTTATACCTAGATTCGTTGCTGATAGTACATTATGTGTTGCAACAGTTCTTGATGAATGTATTGTTCGTACCTCCTCATTACAGGGAGAGGAGCAGCAATTGTTCATTAGTTATGCCAAGCCGCATCATGGGCTATTTTGAGATGGATCAGGACTGTGATGCAAAAGGCTGGTGTAGACACCACAATATTTAAACCGCATAGTACCCGAGCAGCATCTACAAGCAAGGCTTGTTACTGTAATGTTTCATTGCCTGTAATTATGAAAGCTGCCAGTTGGAGCAGTGACTGTGTTTTCAACACTTCTACAACAAACCAGTTCAGTCCCCAAATGTATCAGACAGTTTTAGTCATGCTATCCTCTCTGCTGCTATGGAAACACACTGATTGTTACCCCTATTGTCAGGCAATTTTCTGCTCTGTAAAGTTCAGTTGACTTTTGAGCAGGTTATCTAATGCCTGGTATACATTGTACTTAGTGGTTCTGTACAATAAATTGGGTCTTGATGTCCTGAGTGACCACATGACTTTAAAATCTCGTGGGATCTCTGCAGTAGATGCCTGATAGAATTAGAAAATTAAACGAGACTTACCTGGAAGTTGAAGTTTGATTGGAATTCTGTCAGGCATCTAGAGAGCAGAGATTACACGCCCACCCACTGTTCAAGGAATCCCTCCCAGGTTTTTGTTATATTGTGTTCTTTTCTCATGGGGCTCATGCGGCCACTCCTCTTTGAAGGATGACCAACCGTGCGCATGCGTTGTATGTCGTGTAATCTCCAATCAAACTTCAACTTCCAGGTAAGTGTCGTTTAATTTTCTAATTCCGAGACAACAGCACCATGTGGTATCGAACTTTCGATTTAGTAGGACTTCGAGGCACAACGAATAGAATTCTTAATGTTAGGAAGTCACGTTCTTGATAAGCAAGCACGACGCGTTTTAACGTACCTGCGATCACTTTGCTTTAGCGACCAACGGCGAAAACTCCCCTTTGAATTTGGAATTTCCGACTTTTTTGTGCTATTTTAAGTACGCGACACGTTATTCATTAAACTTTATGCTTACGAAGCATATATGTCAAAAACTTGACACGCAAAAACGAGATGGAGCTCGTTTTTGTGAAGATTCGCAATTTCGGAATGTTAGTTGCAAAAGTATCCGCCATTTAAGACGTTACTTTGCAAATAGATTTCGTTGAAATTGATAGTCTCTACCAATTTTCTTGACTTGAAATCACCCTCAGAACTTTATCACCACAACAGACTTATATATATAAAGTAGGCCGTTTAAAATTCCTTCGACATTAAAATTGTCTTCACGATAAACAACGAGGACGGGTTTTTCCCTCCGTTTCTACTGTCGAATGATCGGAATCAGTGGAGTGAATCGAATGACTGCATAATTTTTTAATACAGCTTGTTTCCAATAAACGAACTAGACATGAAGAAAAGGGAACAGCAAACGTTAATTAAAGCATATATCATAAGCAATGTTCCTCTGGCCGAAACACTCTATATTAAGGTTACGAACTGAGAATCAAGGCCAACATTTTGCAACCCTGGGATATCAAATATGTAATAAGATAAGCGACAAGAAGACTGTCTTTCAATTTTCTTAACTCACAGAATTTTAAACTGAATAATCTCCTCCACTATTGCCAATGTTTTTAACTTTAAATTATAAATTAAGGGTTTAGTCTCACCTATGGCCGCAAGAGGACTGCACAGGATCTTGTAAAACATGACGACATTGAATACACTTGTATCTTTCTTCCACATCTCCTTTGATAAACTCAATAACGTTCCGAGTAGTCGGAATGGACGACATTTACCAAGCCCTACTTTGGGGAAATGTGTTTCCTTTTGTGCTAAACTGAAAGCGGGGATTCCCGGGCCCGAGCCAACGTCACTAGTGGTAACGGTCATTTAAACATGGAACGCTGGAAAGCCGGAACGCGGGAATGGAAAGTACGACCTAGAAAAAGTTTCTCAGAATCGAAAGTTTCATACTTGACCAATCATTTAGGCTTAATATGCTTAAATAGTCAACTGTGATGTTTTGAATGAATTTGAAAACAGGATGCCAAGGATTAACAACGATTTAATAAACAGTTGCAAGAAGACGTGTTACAGCACAGGTGGACGCCATGATCGTTCTGTTCGATATATCCCATAGTTCCTAGCGAACATCCGGTATCAATAACTTCCGGTTTAAATGAACATTACAGTCAACAACAATTATCTCTTTAAAATGGGCAATTTTTTAAATTGAAATCCGCCATCTTTGCTTTTGTGTATGAAAACGAGGGTACGACGTAGCAATAGTCAAGGATTTATCTGGAGGGTGTAAACTGCAGGTTGCAGGTTGCAGGTTAGAGTTGCAGGTCACTGTTTCACCATAGCCATCCTCGGAGACCCAGGGGCAGATCGCGGGGGCAAGGGGAAGTCTAAATCGGCAAAAGAAAATGACGATGAAGAAAAGCATAGTAGGGCGAGAAGAGCCCCTGGGGACACATTCTTACCAGACCAGTTCCAAACAGCAGGGGTAATTCTCAATAGGCCAGTTTCGTATTCTAACGGTTGGACTGGATCTAGCATGAAATGGAGGCTAATGCGGGCAAAATAAATTTGCATTTGAAAAATATTTTTTTAAACCTCGAAAAAAGAAATCATATAAAAAAAGCATATAAGAAAACTTCACATAAGCGGAGTGATAAAAACAGATCCATTTTGTATATTAAAGGAGCAAGAAAGGTTCTACAAAAACTTGTATAAAAGCAGTACTACTGATCCAGATCTTGCATTTAAAATTGATTATTTTCTAAGCGATTTAAATATGCCCGCACTTTCTGAAGACCAGAAAAAATTTTGTGAAGGAAATATTTCAGCAGAAGAATGTTTTCGTCTCCTAGATAGCTTTGACAATAATAAAACTCCTGGTAATGACGGCATTCCTATTGAATTTTATAAGACATTTTGGTCAGTAATTAGCGATAGCTTTATGAACTGCATTAATGAATCCTTTAAAAAAGGTGAGATATCTAGCTCTCAAAAACAAGCAATCATTACACTAATTGAAAAGAAAGGGAAAGATCGTTCACTTTTAGAAAATTGGCGTCCAATCTCCCTCGTTAATGTAGACACCAAAATAATGACGAAAGCAATTGCATCGAGAATTAAAAATGTCTTGCCCGATATTATTCATCCTAATCAAACAGGATATGTAAAAGATCGGTTTATGGGCGAAACTATACGATCTATTTATGATGTTATGGACTTTACAGTGAAAGAAAACATTCCCGGTTTAATGTTATTCATTGATTTTCAAAAGGCATTCGAGAGTGTTGAATGGGAATTTCTTTTTAAATGCTTAGAGGCATTCAATTTTGGTTCAGATTTCCTTCATTGGGTTAAAGTATTCTACAAAAATATACAAAGCTGTATCTTGAATAACGGTAGGACATCAAATTTCTTTACGCTGGAACGAGGAGTTCGGCAGGGAGACCCGTTGTCTCCATATCTGTTCGTAATAGCTGTGGAAACACTGGCTATCGACAGTGTTGTAAGTATTGTGAATCATAATAAAAAGCTATGCGTCAAAAAAAAATAATAAAATAGAATAAAATAAAAGTTGCATTTGAAAAGATTTGCCCGCATTAGCCTCCATTTCATGCGAGATCCAGTCCAAACGTGAGAATTCGAAAATGGTCTATTCTGATTGGTGCCAAAAATTCTTCGTGTTTTCTGCCCAATCAGAGGTCAGCAGGCCGTGAAGTCCTTTCATGTCTTGTTACACGGAAATCACTTAATCGCCATACTCGCCTGGTTGGTTTGGCAAGGTTCTGCTCGAAGAGAAAAGTCTTGATCACAGCACAAAATGTACTGGAAATCGTTCGGAATATCGGCGGAGAAATACGCCAAACCTTTCCCCGGTATCGTTACAGTAGCGTATTTCCAAGTGTGCGAGATTTGTTAAAGATATCCTCTCCGATTCACCTGAAGTAGAAGTCATTAATTTTGATCTGACAATTATTTTTATTCGGC